>NC_077234.1:4800420-5062920 GCF_027887165.1 Monodelphis domestica | reverse complement strand
ACCTCAGATACTTCTTAGCTGCGTGACTCTGGGCAAGTCACTTAACCCCCATTGCCTAGCTCCTACCATTCTGCTGCCTTGGAGCCATTACACAGTATTGACTCCAAAATGGAAGGTAAGGCTTAAAAAAAAAAAAAGATAGGCTCAAAACACACCAAAATAGCTTTAGCAGCACCTTTTAGGGCAAAAAAAGAACCAGAACCAGAGTGAATAAGCATCAAATGGTGAATTGCTGAACAAATCGTGGTAAATGAAAATAAGAGAACGCTCTCATAATCTAAGAAATGACAATCATGATGAATACAGAAATGGAAAGATTTCTCTATGAGCAGATGCAAAGGGAAGTTCGCTGGGCCAGAAAATCAATTTATATTAGAATATATTAGGCAACAAAAACAAAAGACATTTGAAGATACATACTGAAGAATCACATAGGGCAAACACGACCCCAAAGAAGAGACAGGAGAAGACTCGTCCTCCCACTTCTTTGCAGAGAGGTTTTGGGGGGCAGAGGAGGCTCCAAAAACTGTGGAACATAGCAAGTAAAGAAGGTGTTTAAAAACTGATATTAATTAGAGTGACTGATTTTTTTCTTCTTCATCTTCCTTTGTTAAAACAAACAAATATCTTTATTATAAGGAATAGCTCTCTGGGAAGGATAATGGGAGAGATACAAGGGGAAATCCAAACAAATGAAAAACAAATGCATATCAATAAAATCAATTTTAAAGAAAAAAAACTTTCTAAATCACTAATAATAAAGCCAATGTCAATTAAATATGTATGTAATATAGGTAACTGAGGTTTTATATGACATCTATCAATGTGGCAAAAACTACAAAAAAAAGAAAAAAGAAAATAATATTGTATTTATGGGAAGTCAGGCACACTCACTAAGACTGATGATTCTAATGGGGGAATGCAATTATACCCCCCCCCAATCATTAAACTGTACATAATGATTTTATGTAAAGAAAAGAATATTAATAAAATATTTTAATGAGCCCATGGAAAACAAAGCTTGAATTGTAAATGACATAAATGACACCCTTTCTGATTCCTGCCCCCCCACTCCCAATTCTCTTGCATTTAACTACTTTGGGCTTATCTGAATGTATTTGTACATATTCACATATGCATTTGTTACTTTATCCAATAGAAAATGTATGTTAAGAGTTGGGACTGTTTTATTCTTTTCACTCATAATCCTAACACTTAGTTCAATGCCTGACCATATTAAATAGCCCATTAATGTTTGTTGATTGATTCCCCCCACAGCCCACAGGGTTGGCCAACACTGAGGTTGGCTATGGACACTGTAAGTGATGGAAATCTGTTTGGCTGTACAATTATCTATGACTATGTGCAGTGAGGCAGTTCAGGGTGGTAAACATGTGAAATGGAAAAGAAGAGTCACTGGTTCAGAGTCTGAGTACGTGTAAGTATTCTGATGATGCCTCCGCCGAGGATTTCCCTATGGGATCACCCAGGATTAGAAGTCCCCAGTGGGTGACTGGCCTTACTTTTTGCAGTGTAAAACCTCTATCTGCATTATCAAGGACCAACAGCCACATGATGATATCAGAAACCAAAATGATTCCATTTCATTGAGAACTTGAAGTGAAGTGAGAAATCTCATTCAATTGGGCTAAGACCGGAGTGCCCTGAGGGATGTGGGTGGGGGGGGATTGCCCCATATCTCCCCCCCATCAATGATTTCAAATCATGCCCCCAAAGAAGCATAATCAGATCTTTTCCAAAGATCCATCACACAACTCCCCCCTTTTGTGTGGGCCAAGTGGCTTTAAAAACCAGGGCTCTCTCCAGCATGACACAACAACATTTGAGTAGGAAGTGAATTAACCAAATGGCAGCCAGATGAACAGAGAGAGAGAGAGAGAGAGAGCAGCTGATAGGAATTTCTATACCAAATGATATAAAAGGCTCTACAGAGAGAGGAGCAAGTCAAAGAAGCATGGGCCTGGCGAAGGAGCCTCCGAAATTATCTAATGAATATATTCCATGCCTAATTCCTTGCATGACACGTTAAAGGAAGGATCCTGTAATCTGTTTTCCTGGAATGCCTTCAATGCAGGGGAAGCCTCTCCATCCCTACCAGCCCTAGTACTTCAAGATAGGTCCAATTCACACAGGTGAGACATTTAATAGCCAGACCATTAATCAGG
Source organism: Monodelphis domestica (assembly GCF_027887165.1). Taxonomy (NCBI): domain Eukaryota; kingdom Metazoa; phylum Chordata; class Mammalia; order Didelphimorphia; family Didelphidae; genus Monodelphis; species Monodelphis domestica. The sequence goes on along the minus strand of NC_077234.1, from coordinate 5,060,734 downwards.
TTCAAGTATCATACATGATTATGGTTCACTTGCAATGTTATGACTGGCCAAGACGCAGATAATACCAAATGCTAGAATTCCTAAAAATCCATCAATACTCTGCTAGCACACCATATTATTTTCAGTTCAATTATTTTAATTATGTTTTGATTAAGTCAGTATTGAAAGGAGTTTGCATTCATCAAGCACACACCAACTGGCTGCTGTTGGAGGAAGCCTGGTTAAGACTCAACTTTTCTCACAGATAACCAACAAGATGGATAATCCACATGAAAAAACTGAAACAGGGGATGATAGAATGTATTGTCAAGGATGCAGGCACCCAGAAAGGTGTCCCAATGAAAAAGAACACTGACCCTTACAGCTGGTGATCCCTGGCAAGTCCCACTAACTCTCTCTAAGCTTGTTTTCTCATCTGTAAAAATAAGGTTGGAGTTGATGGACTCCATCTCTAAGCCTATTGTTCTATGAGCTAGTCCTGGCTACTTTTTTTAACCCTTATCTTCTGTCTTAGAATCAATATTGTGTATTTGTTCCATGGCAGAAGAGTGATAAGAGCTAGGCCATGGGAGTTTAATGACTACTCCAGAGTCACACAGCTAGGAAGAGTCTGAGGTCAGATTTAAGCTCAGGACCTCCATCCCTAGACCTGACTTTCAATCCATGAGGCCACCTAGCTGGGTGCCCCCTCCCCCTCAACCCAGGCTGTCTACTTTTGATGCCACAAAATTACTCTTTGGAATATTCACAAAAGTCTGTTTACCCTTCGTCCTCCCCATTTAAACATTTTTAGGGAAACAACGTTAAAATTATTTTCTAGAAATATTCTTTGTTCATTTAAGTGCTTGCATTGCAACATTATTATTTAATTGATTTTCTTTACATGGGTCTCTCAAGGGCTAAATTGGTATTTGTATACAAGTCTGAGAACTCAGTCACTGTATCAATCAAGGATCTGCTGGTTAGGAGATGCATTCAGATTTATAAATGAATGTCTAAAATTCATCCCTTCATCAACTAGAGGAATAGCCTTATCCAATTTAATAGTGATGTTTTCTTTCACTAATGTCCCCTCTTTTAATTCAAAGAGTTAATTTAAATAATTGTTATAACTAAGTAATCTCAGAGAAAAATGGGGGAAAGGATAACAATTATTTCACAATCCATTCAAATTTCAATGATTTTAATGCATTCATATGTAATTCAACATTAGTAGTAGTAGTAGTAGTAGTAGTAGTAGTAGTAGTAGTAGTAGTAGTAGTAGTAGTAGTCTCTCGGTAACCGAGGATGACTATTATCTTTGTGTGTTTTTGTGCACAAAGACACTTGCGCGTGAAGGAGATTTAAGTGGAAAAGTTGGTGCACAGAGACAGTCCCCCTCTCTCGGCATTGGAAGCCTGGGTCCAGTGGCACGAAAAGTCGTTACACCTGGAGACTTCCTCAGCTGCATTGGATGGCCGTGTGGTCTTTTGTGCTCCAACACGTTCTGAGCACTCCACAGTGCTTTGCTGCGTCGCCCTCTCAGCCACTGAACCTTCTTGTTGGTTTCTTCCGCCTGTTCGGCCGAAGCAGTCTTCACATGCTGGGTGAGCAAAGCCCTAGTTCACCAGGGGTCAACGACCTGATGGCTACCTTCACAAGGTTTAGCCGGCCTGTCGAAGCCATTGTTTCAACATTATCTTGATTTTATAACATGTCTTTGTAGACAAGTAAACTATATGCCACCTCCCTAGTTTTCCAAAGCATTTTCATTCCTTAAAAGCCAGGGCAAGGGTGCCAGGCAAAGAGCTTGATGAGACTAAAGCAAATGACCAAGTCAATGTAATTAAGACGTTGAAAAATGTTATCCTCTACCTCATTTTGGTTCATATTCAGAACAATGTGTGCTTCAAATAGACCAGCGAATCAATGACACTCCTCAATCTATTTTTTAAAGAGCACAGTCAAAAGTGAGGAAAATGCTGTAATAGTATGGCAAACAAAACTCCTCACGTGTCAAGATCTAGAATAATAATAGCATTTCCCTATTTGAATCAAAATTTATGAAAAGTATTCAAATGTGGATCCTTTTGGTATAAAAATAGGGGTAAGTGCTAGGTGTCAATAACCTTATGAAAGATTGTTCAAATAACTGATAAGGAAAATGAAAAGAAAGCACAAGTCTTTAAGTATAAACATTCAATGAGTAGCCATTAAATAGCTACCAAGTCAGACACTATGCTATTTGCTAGCAATACCATGACAGAGAAGTGAAAAGAAGAGGAGGGAAAGGGGAAGGCAAAGACCAAGGGGAAAGGAGAGTGAAAAGAGCAAGTAGGAAAGGGGTAGGAGGAGGGGAAGATGAAAGAGAAAGGAAGTGGAGGGAAGGGAAGGAAATGGTAAGAGAGGAGGGCAAGGAAGGAAGGAAGCAAGCAAGCAAGCAAGGAAGGAAGGTAAGAAGGAAAGAAGGCAGGAAGGAAGAAAGAAAAGAAGAGCTACTGTTTGGAGATTTGATTAGTGGGTACATGCATCTTGCTATGGTTGACTTCATAGAGGGATTTTTTTTTAATGACATATACACTACTGGCTAAAAAAAAAAAAGTCAGAATTTAGATCCAGGAGGGAACCTATAGATAACTAGTTCAATCTCCTCATTTAATAGTTAAGGAAACTGAGGTTCAGGAAATTCCAGACAAATACCCCAGTCAACCAGACAAAACTCACAGAAATAGGTAGAACTGGACGCTGGGTAAACAACTTTTAGGTTCATTGTCTTAGCCTAAATTTCACCCTAAAAAGTGGGATTGAGGAGGTTTTTGTTCTAGGAATAAACCAGTCCTGCTCAAACTGCCTCCTTATAGATATTCCATTGGATGCTAGGTCATTGTATTTTGGTTTTGTAAGAGAGGGACTTGGACTTAACCTGCCAGAAGGAAAAGAGAAGCAGATTTTGCAGACTGAAGGACCAACTGGAATGGGGAAGGGCAGGAAGGAGAGAGAGTTCTGAAGGAAGGGCAGAGGAAGTAAGAGGAGCTGGACAGTTGGGAACTGATTTCTTTCTGGGAAGCCCAACAAAAGGAGGACTTGAGTGGACCTTTGGACTAGCACCCTCCTCCTGTGACTCCTAACCCAGTTTCCAGAGAAGACAAGCTGAGTGAATAGGACTTCAACAGGAAGCTGTTGACTATAAGAGGAATTCCTCTGACTACCCTGAAGTCCTTGAACTTGTTATAATAGCCAAGGCAGCTAGAAAGCCAGGACATCTTCACAGTTTACCCCAGGGGGATCAGGCAAGCAAAGCTTGATCATGCCAGACTTTGGGAGAAGGGGTTCAGTTATTTCTAGGGACCTCCCACCCCCTCTTTCCCAATACCTCATTCCTCAGTACAATCGCCCTACCCTTCATTTGTTCCCTTAGAACAAATTGTTCATAAGAGCAAGTGACTGGCTTCATGGTATCTAAGAAAGGAAGGAGACTTTGGAGATTGGTGGGAAGGAAGTCACATTTCTTTCCTCAGAGAGGGAGGAGCTGTTTGTATCATATTTGTTTCAGCCAGGTCTCTGAGGAAACCGAAGTTTGTGATCTTGAAGGCAGCCAGAGTGGGGTTTGCCAGGGAGAAGAGAGAGAGAAATCAATCCATCCCCTTTTTCTTTCTACTTGACTCCATCCCATTTCTACCTCACTCTGGTCCTGACCCAGTAGGGGGAGACTCCACTCTCTCTCCCTATATTACAGTTTCAAAGGTCAAACTTCCTGCTAGCTCTGTCCTTTTTCTCTCTATACAGTCTAACTTGGTGATCTTGCCATCTCTCATGTATTCTATTATTTTCAGCCAATGATTCTTAGATGCATGGAGGCATTTCCGGACTCCTTGCTGAGTTCCTGTCCCATTTTGGACATCTCAAACTGAACGTCCCTTAGGAGATATCTCAAAATCAACATAGCCAAAACTCATTACTCTTCTCTACACACCTTCCTGTCTAACACACTTCCTCTTTAGTCTGAAGAGCAAAACCATTTTCATCGTGACTCGGGAACAAATGACCTTGAAGTCATTCCCAACCCCCCACTAGACATCACATCATTCTTCCAATCTGTCCCCAAATCTTTCCTACCCTCACAATATCCTCCCATATCTCCATTCATATAGTGGTCTAAAGCTTTTCAACATCCATTTATGATGTGCTTGTTTGTCAGTCAATGAACATCTATTAATCACCTACTATGTGTCAGACATTGTACTAATCCCTGGGAATTCAAAAGGAGACAAAAGACATTGACCTCAAAGAACTCACGATCTAATGGGGGAGGCAAGTTTTTATGAATACATACAACCACACAGGATAAACAAGAAGTAATCAACTGAGGTAAGGCATGAGAATGAAGAGGGATCAGGAAAGGCTTCCTGTAGAAAATGAGATTTTAATTGAGACTTGAAAGAAGCTAGGGAAACCAGTAGGCAGAGATGAGAAGGGAGAGCCTGCCTGGCACTGGGGACAGCCTAGGTGATCTTCCTGCCTCAGGTCTTCTCCCAGTTCCAATCCATTCTCCATTCAGTTGCCACAGAGATTTTCTGAAATTCCAGGTCTATACCTCCTCCTCCTATACTCAAAATCTTTAATGTCTCCCTCCTGCTTCCAGGGCAACACAGAATGTTTTTGTTTGGCTTTTCAGGCCCTTTGTAATATGGTACCCATACACCTTATCCCCACCCCATGACTTTGGCAGTTCAGTTACCCTAGCCATGCACACAACCTCCCAACTCTATGAATTCCCACTGGCTGTACCCCCTGACTTTCTTGCTCTCCATTTTACCTTGACATCTGGGTTTTGCACTTCAAAACTGCTTCTACCAATCCACTGGCAGGTGGCCTCTCCCCTAATCCTGACCCCATGAGGACTGTCTCCCATTTACTTGACTTTTTAATACAGCTTTTCCCCCATCTCCATTAGAATGTGAGCTTCTGGAGGCCAAGGCTTGGCTTTTTCCGGTAGCCTTAATGCTTAGCCCAGGATCTGGCATATAGTGAATGCCTAAAAGACAGTCTTTGGCTTCATAAGTGACTGAGTTATTTATTTTATCTCCTAAACCGAGCCTTAAGTGAAATAGGTGCTGACAACAGCCTTAGAAAGATAAACTGAAGACAAATTAACTAATTAAGAGTTAGCTATATATTTTTCTAAATAAGGCCGTTTCATTGGCCCCAAATGATAGTTTTCCATTCAATATTTAATGCTTCTCCACAGGAAACAAAGCTGTTATTCATCCATTCCTTTGCAACTTTGCAACAGCAAATGGCTTTGATAGCCTCTGAGCAATCCCATCTCAAGATTGACCATGAGTGGCACGAGGGCCTGGCCCTTCTATTTCTGTCCAAAGCACTGACCTCTCTGCTGGTTCCTGGGGAAGTGGGATTTGGGGATGGAAGGTGTTACTGTCTATTGGCAGTTTTTCACTACAGCTTCCTGTTTTCAGAATGGGGGGGTCCCTTTGGCGTATGGCATAGGAATGAATAGACCTGTTCTTCATGGAGATTTGTGGCTTGACACAGATACAGGATGATATAGGAGGAAAAAAATCCCAGGTGACAGGTTAGAAGTACACGATGAATGTGCTTTAATGACCCTTTCACGTTTTATTCCAAATTGAGGGGCTCACGGATATTACATTCCAGGGTCACCATATTCTGTTCCTGGCTGTGCTGATACATTCTAGCTGGCAAGGCTTTGTACAGCACACTAGCTATACAAAATGGGGACTCAACGATGTTGGTTGATGATAATGGAGGAAAGCAGCTTGGGTTTATGGAAGGCTATGGATACCAGAATAGTTGGGGGTCAAATGCCTAGGACCTCAATGGAACATGAAAGAAGCAAAGTAGTTTTTCATCTACCTTCACTGCCATGATTTTTTTAAAAGGGGAAAGTGAGGAATTCTGGGGTCTTAAGGTTAATTCTTAATTCTTAATTCTGGGGTCTTTCAATGTTGAAATTGGCTGATTGGGCCCAGCAGCACAACTGCAACAAAGAAAGGAGAATGGAAGTTCAATCAATCTTCTGAAGTGACTATTTGTCAAGAAGGGACAAGAGCAGTCAGGTTTGGTTACAATGATTTCAATATTCTCTTCCCTCTAGCAAGGAAGAGTATCTGGCACAGAACAGGTAGTTTGATTTGACTGGAGACTATCACCAGGGCCATAATGCATTTGAGCTAACCCTGCAAAACTATGTGTTTCTCCTTTTAGAAAATCAAATATGGCTTTATGTCAGTGGAATGCCAGTGCTGGAGAGACTCGGCTTTAGGAGCCACCTGGAATCCCATTCTATCTCTATGAGTGACAGTGGTAAGGGACTTCTTGTCTCCAAGGCTCGCTTTCCTCATCTGTAAAAGTGAGAATAAGCATACCTCTGGTGCCTATTCTGGAACAAAAAAACAATTTTGATGAATTAAGATAGACCTTCCTTTGGGGTAAGACCTGTTTATTTCTTGTGGTTTTCTTATTTTGTACCTTTAACACTTGGAACAATGCCTGCTGGATGACAAAATGCTAAATGCTGGTGGATTCAATACACACATACACAAACACACAATGGAGCCAGAGGTTGTAATCTAGGCAATGCTCAGGACCTTGGTTTTAGAATTTTCCCTCTAGGTTACACTTTCCTTGTCTGCACAAATGAGGGGTTTGGCTTTAAAAGGAAGGGTCAGTTTATTGGACTGGGAAACTCCTGAGGACTGCTCAAACTAGATTCAAATATAATTGAGAAATCTTTAACAGAAGAGATGAATATAAATTGCATTCCTATATTGATCTATATCTCCATATTAATCTGTCTCTGCATAGAAACAGATAGAGAGGGTTGAAACTGAACCCTCTTATCACCCTCCATTTTTTATCTGTTGCCCTATCTGGATAGATATCCGGAAAGAGTTCCACAGAACAAGTTGCCACTCTCAGAATAAGCACATCACTTGTAAATGCACCACCTGCTGATAACTCAAGCCCTAATTGGCTCTCTGCCCCTTGGCCTCCTCTTACCTCTGATTGGAATGCTAGAGGTCATAGTACCAAATTCCTCCCATTGCCTTTCTCAATAGATGGAATAAACCTGACTCTCAGCTCTCTTTATTTCACAGCAACTGCCTTACCTGGTTTCCCATGGAATAAGATGCCCTCATTCAGAGTATCCACTGGTGTCCTGCCCCCTCCATGCCCCCTCCCTTCTTTTGTGTGTTGCTCCTCCCCATTAGATTGTAAGCCCTTGGGGAGCAGGTACTGTCTGGTAGGCACTTAATAATATTTATTGGATTTATAATTTACAACACAACCTAGATAATATTAATTAGTGGTTTTCTAAGTCAAGATGGCAGGGATCTATTTCTTTTTATGTTTGACACTACCAGCCCAGATGATCTCTAAATTATCTTTGCTATTAAATTCCCACACAAGTGTCAGATTGATAATTCTTCTACCTGGTAAAGCAAACCTTATTTCTCCCTCCTTATCAGTCTGCCCAAAGCCGAAAGGGGCAGCTGGTCTACCAGCCCTGTGGAAGAGCCCAGCCCAGTGTGAAATCTACAAGAGAAGCTTTAGAGAGCTTTAAAGCCAATATTCTTTGGGTCAGTGTCAGGCATTCAAAGGAGAGATCTAATAGATCTGCTTAGCTTGGTTTCCTGGAGTGGACATTAGGATTTGAGAGGTTTCTTATTCAGGATGAATCCTCCTTTGTATTGAATATGGTTACTCTGGCAAAAAAAAAAAGAAGGGCATGAGAATAAATGTAAAATTGACACATTCTAAAAGCATTCATTTCACAAGTACAAGATGAGGGAGCTGAGGTTAGGCAACAGTTCATTTGAAGAAAAAAATCTGTGGGTTTTAGGTATTCATCAACTCAATAAGATTCAAGCAAGTGAGGCAGGGTAGGGGGAAGAACTAATGGCAACTTAGCTAAATAAATAGTTATGGTGTGCACAACTGGAAATTCCATGTCCACTTCTGGCCAAACTACATTTTGAATATGGTGTTCTGTTCTGTGTGGAGCATTTTAAGAATAACAATAATGAACATGTTCTAGTGGCTAGTGTCAGGCAGACCTGAATTCAAATTTTCCCTCTGACCCTTACAAGCTTTGTAACCCTGGGAAGCCCTTTGATGTCTCTGTCTCAGTCAACTCCCTAAGAATGTGCCCACAAATCTGATTTAGGATCTGTGTTGGTATATGAACTTCCTACACTGAGACTTGTGAATGCTGAAGAAACTGCAGCCCAGTTCAGCATGTCCATTTCAATAAGCTGGAACCCACTCAGGGGGAGGTAATAAGATGGAGGGGAGCAGGTGGGGGTCTTGAGGTCTAGACAGAAGAGGATGAGCTGAAGATGGCACAATGTGTTAGCCAAGAAAATAGAATGTTGGGAGGGGGAAGGTTGGAACACTTGAAGGACTTTCCTGTGGAAGAGGAATTCTATTCCTTCTTCTTGATCCCAAAGGGCAGAACAAGTAGACTTTCCTGGAAACTACAGAGAAACAGATTTAGGTTTCGTGAAATGTAAAATAGCCAAAGATGAAACAAAAACAAACCTAAATCCAAACCCTTCCTAACAAAAGCTGAAAGGGCGAGCTCAAAATATAGGGAGTAAGCCCAGCATGTTATGTACAAACATCCTCAAAAGAAGACTTTGCATGTCTTGGGGGGACCCTGATCATCTCTGAGGTCCTCAGAAACTCTTTGAGTCAGTGCTGTATCTGGCACACGCTAAATAAAGGCATATGGACACCTGAGAGAAAGAACATAAATGGCATAAAGTGACTTCATTCTTCATTAGCCAGATTTTAATTCTGAAAATGGGTTCCCCATCAAAGAGGCTGTAGTGAGCACAAATTCCTAACTGCACCAAAACTCACTCACATTACCATGGGCTTCATTCAGGACACTAGGAAGGAGAAGCATTTTGAGAAACCCAAGGATCAATTCCTTTTCTAAGCAAATTTCCTCTTATTTTTGCTTTTAGCATGGGAAGAGGGCGGAGGAGAAGGAGGAGGTAGGCTGCTCAGGAAATTTGAGCTGCAGCCTGTGGGAGGTGGCATGGTAATGGACTGGATGCCAACTCACTTCCTGAGAAAAACTGCGGAGAACACCAACACAGGAGATTGTTGAAATGGCTGCAGCCCAAGATAGTGAGCCTCACCTGGCCCTACTGCTACCAATGGGGTCATGGAAGATCAGTGGAGGGAACACCCAACATTCTACCAAATTCCCAGTGTTAGCACAGTTTTCTTTCTCCCTAACCCAATTCCCATATGTTCCCCTATAATGGGATGCTTGTTTTAGGCCACATCAGGAATGCAGGACAGGTAGGAATATGGAGGGGAAGATGGGGTGTGTTGATATCTACAGGTCCTGCAGTCTTCTGCTTTCTTTATTCCCAGTGTGCAGCTGACCTGCCTGTACATGACCAAGGAGAATATGGTTTGGCTGCCAGCTTTTTTTTTTTCCTTAGGATCCTTAGGATACTTCCTTTGGAGAATCATTTGACTTTTGTCCTTGTTGCTCAATAATAGTAGGTATTATTTAGATCAGGCTACTTGTGGTGTTCTAGGTAACAGTTGTGACCAGTAATATCTTTGAAGTTGACAAGCCAGAGGTGAAAAGTTTCCATCATTATATCACTATTAGAAATAAAGTCTCTTGAAAACAAAACCAAAATAAATTTAAAGTCTAATCAGCTCCTCCTTTCTCTGTGCCTCTTTCACCCTTTTCCAAACTCCCATTTAACTTTAGATTTCAGTAAGTCCACACTACATTCCTCATAGTATAATTTTCAGTCCTTTAGGGAATATAGTATTCTTCACTGAGGTTCATTCATTCACTTTTTACTTATTAATAATTGTCTACTATTTGTTTGACACTGTCTTAACTAGTGGTATAAAAAGACAAAATCCAAACATTCGATCCCCTCAAAGAGGTTACTCTAATCAGAAGAAAACTGCAAGTACAAAAGCAACTGGGGAAGAATTCATGGACTTCATGGAGTAAGTGACTGAGCCATGAAGGAAGCTAAGAATAAAGTAAAGTGTGGACAAGAATGAAAAGAGAAGAGTATGAGGAATATTACATTAAAGACTTGGAGACAAGAAATAACATGTCACATACAGAGAAGAGCAACATTGTGGGAGAATTATAGAGTGTACAAAGGACACCACTATGTCTGAGCCGAGTAAGGAATCCAGTGTATGAAGAGCTTCTACAATCAGAGTGAACTTTAGAGTTTATCTTGGAAGGAAGAAGGATGTTTTTGAGGAAGGCCATGTCATAAGCAGACCTGAACTTTTGCAAGATCAATTTGACAATTGAGGGGAGGATGGATCAGAGAAAGGAAAGCCCAAAGGAAGAGAACCTTACGAAGTGAATTTTAATAGCCCAGATGACAGGTGATATGGATCAGAACTAGGCTGAGGGTCATAAAGTGAAGAGAAGGCAAGAGAGAAGAAAAATTCAATAGAGCTTGAATTTACAAGATTTGGCAACAGATAAAATATGAGAATGAGGGAAGGGTGAAAGATTCTAAAACTATTGCTTATTTTGATCAGAAGGATGCCAATACCCTAAAAAACACTAGAGAAGACAGCAAAATGAGGTGGTTTTGGCATAAAGATTCCATGTTATACAAATTGAGAATAAAATGGAATTTGGTGATGTTAGACTGAACCAAGAGACATACTTGGAAGCAAAACTGGAAGTCAGCTTCACAGAAATGATAGTCAAGCCCATAAGAGAAGATTAAATCACTGAAAGAGAGCATAAAGATCAGAGGAAGGCTGAGCATTAAACTCTAAGCAACACTAACAAAAAGTGGTAGGAACACGGATAATTTTTGAGTCACCAGACAAGGAATATAAAAATTGGAAAACAGGGTAATGAAAACCAAAGGAGAAGAGATGTATAAGAAGGGACAATGGCCTAATGATGCAAAATGTTGCAAAGGTCAAAAAAGATGGGTTCTGAGAAAAGGCAAATTGGAAATTGAGGTCAATGGAAACCTTGTAAAGAATAGTTACAATCAATCATTGAGGGCAAAAGTCAATTTAGAATAAGCTGAATTAAAATTAACCTCAACTTGAGTAGGAGATAAGTATTGGAAACCATTAAAGTATCCTTATCAAAGGTAGGGACCCATGTGAATAATGCACTGGGATTCTGAATGAATAGGTGGATGAGTGGGACTTGTAGGCTGCCATCAGAACTCTATGGAGAGGTCATGAAGTATGAATGAAGAGGTAGCCTATGAGCCAGATAGAGTTGTGCCAAGTCTCACCTCTGACACACATTGCCACATGACCAATGGCAACTCATTTACCCTCTGACTTTCCCCGATGACTCACTAAGAACGTAAGTTGCATAGGACATGCTATGTTGGTAAAGAAGGTAAATCACATGTAGCTCCCTGTGAACTGATAAACTAAATGCTAGTTAGAACTGATAAATTAAGAGGTTTTCGTTTTTAAAAAATGATCTGTTGTAGCCAGAAGCCCCAGACAAGACCATACCCCATGAATGATATAGCAGCCTGCCTGTAATGCCTGCATGACACCGTGTTGCCTGTAATGGCCCTCTTCCCAGAAAACCTCTGGACCCTGTGCTACCTGTCCTTGGGGAAATGAATTCACTTAGCATTGAAAGCACTGACTGAATCTAAGTTGTCCTAATGAGTGAATACAAGCAACCTAGACTTCCATGCCTCACCAGCTCCAGGACAGACTATGCTTCATATTTCATCATTTCATTCTATCTGGTCAGCTAGCTATTGGCCATACTTCCATAAACATACATGCCCAACTGAATCTGGTTCCCACCTCCTCTTCCACCTCTTCCTTTTGGCATTGTAATACAACTAATATGATTTCTTATTGAGTATGCCAATAGGTTATCTATGGGTCATTTTACCACCCCTCTGATTGCTCAAAGCAAAATTCCCTTCAGGAGACCACTCCTCTGTATCTGTCAATTCCCCTTATTATACAGGGAAGGGAATATTCCATGGCACTAATCATAAAGGAAAGGCCAGTCAAGATAACTGAAGATAACCTCACCTGCACCAAAATATCAGAGTTGACAAAAGATGTGAACGGCCTATGATGGAGAGGATTCAGAAAGATAGTTATACTTATATGATACTGATAGAGCTAGAAAGTAGAAAATAATTTAGAATTAAACATAAAATGTGTCTAAACACAAATGCTCTTTTATTGAAAAATCCCCATTGTATACTCTAAGGAATAGAATGATAGTCAGAAAGGTTCCACATAGCCCAAAATATTCATAGTAGCATTCTAGTGAAACCATTGAGTAGAAAAAAGTGAACACTCATCGATTGGAGATTTGGTGAGCAAATCATTATGCATGGATATCATAGAATATTGTTGTGCCACAAGAAAACATAAGCATAATTTATTTTTCTTGTTCTTATAAGAATAATTCAGAGAAACATGAAAAGACTTAAATGAACTGATGCACAAGAAAGCAAGCAGAGCCAGAAAAAGTAACAAACATACAAACTTACAACATAAATAGAAAAAATAAAAAATAAACTGAATACCATCTAATTATGATGACCAAACTTGTTCTCTGAAGTAAGACAATAAATTTTCCTTTCTTTGTGGAAGTAAGAGATTATGGGTGTGGATGATCAAAGGGACCTTCATATTTGGTTGATGAATTGACTACCTTTGCTAAAATATTCTGTGTCTCTCTGTTTCTTTGTGTCTCTATCTCTCTGGGTCTGTCTCTGGGTCAGCCTCTCTGTCTCACTTACTGTTGTTGTCTCTCTTTATCTTCCTCTTTCTGACAGTCTCTCTCCATCATCCCTTTCTTCTTTATTACAAGAGGGACAAGGAAGGTATGTGAGTATGTGAAATTAAGTTGATTTTTTTTAAAAAGCAATAAATAATCCCAAGAAAACTATGAGGATTGGTATAGGGGTCCAGTGGAGATAATACCACATATTGAGAGTGCATTCAGTCAGTGTGGTTATTGAATGACTCTCCACTGATGTTCAGGATCATTCATTAAAGAACAGAGGAGGTAGATAGGGGGTGTAATCTATGACTGGTATCATCAATAGGAGAAATGGGCAAGGAAATCAAGGCTAAGGACTGATGTTTAAATTGAACTGGCTAACTATGAAGGTGAACATATTATAGGGAGGAAAATCAGGTCAGAGCTTGGGTAATAGCCTAGGAAACCAGGAACAGGTAAAGTGATTTGAAGTTCTCGGAGAACTCAGCATTCATTTAGGAAAGGTGAGGCAGAGGCAGAAATAGAACAAAGAGGTTCAAAGAAATTGCATGGAATACTTGCAGCAAAGATGTGTTGATTACCATCCACTATAAATGGAGAGAAAAGTAAGGATTGATAGGATTGTCAACTAGAAAGGCAGCTTTTATCCTCAATTGCTATGATGTGAAGAGTGGAGCAGGTTTACCTGCCCTCCTTTCACCATTCCTTCCAGCTCTTGGTTCCCATGGGGATGGAAAAAGACAAGATGAATCTGGTTGAAATCATAAAGAAGAAATCTCCTTGTTTGTCAGTTGATTGTCATAATCAACAAGGCAAACATGAGGCAAAAGCCTGAGTCATATTCTTGGCCATTGAATCCCTCCCAAGCAGTCTCAGTTACTACTTGAACTCTCAACTTCTGGGGCCATCTCTCCAAGAAGAGGAAGTTCTGGGCTTCCTAGATGCTGCTTTTGATGCCATGAGAATAAACATTGGGGGATAGTCATGGTCCTGACCCAGCTCACCCCTTAGTCCAAGGGCTCTTTCTTCCATTTTCCAGATATTCTTAGGGATGAGAGCCACAAAAACTTAAGTATTGAAGCTGGGGTTCAATTTCATTGAAATTTCACTTCCTCAACTTTGCTCAGTCAACAAGCATTTGATTATATGTTGTTTCCCTTGTTAGACAGTAAGCTCCTTGAAGGCAGAGGCTATCTTTTGTCTCTAATACCCACTGCTTAGCACAGTGCCTGGCAAATAGTAGGTGCTTAATAAAGGTTGATAAATTATTGATTGATTGATTGATTGATGATCTATACGCCAGGTTCTGTGCTAGGCACCAGGATTACAAAGACAAGAGAAAGGAACTCTTATCTGAAAGGAATTTCCATTCTAATGGAGGATGTAAGAGGTACATCTGAAATGACATTCATGAAAAAATAGGTAAAGAGAGTTAATAGAAATAATCGTGCAGCAGGGAAATGGAATGTAGGTGAGGGCTTTGGGAGGGGGGGATCAGAAAAGGCAGTGCTTGATTTGCCTTGTGAAGGAAGGCAGGACTCTCTGAGGCAGAGATCTGATCCCACAAAATAGCGAAATCACATCCAGACTGATCTTTGAGTTAATGTATGCTTCCCAAGCACATGAATGCAATCAGCTGGATTAGGCATTTATTTCTCCTGCCCCTCAGTGCCTTGCCTTTAGCAGCAGGTCACAACCCAGTGAGATTCAGGCTGGATCTTATCAGAAGGAAAGGTACTTATAGGCCAAAATTTCTACTATGGCAATGAAGGCCTAAAAACATTCTCACATCTCCTAATATTGCAGACCAACAGCCTGCCTGCCTCACCCCATATTCACCTTTTCCAGTCTTTGTATTAACTCTGCATAGTAGGACCCATAAAAAAGCAACTCCGGGAGAAGTCTATTCTTTATTTTGCAGTTAATAGAAGTCAGGAGGCCTCTTTATCACTTGGAGTTGGCTTTTGTGGAGGACTCGGAATTTAAACATGAACACCCGCCACCTATTAGGCCTCCCTAGAAGAAGGCACCTGGTCAGGTAGTCATGGAAGCCTTCTGCAGGGCCTCTTGCTGTTTGCTATCAGAGCTCTGTCAAGATGGAGTGAATCAAGCTGCCTCCTTCCAGAACTGAGTTCTCTGAACTTGGCATCTTCTCTCCCTCTTTCAAAACATCTGAAGAAGTTGTTTACGTTGAGCTGAACAAAAGGTACCTCTCTGGACCCAGGGTTCCCAAGTGTCCCTTCTCCTCCCTGCAGAGTCTCTGGGGTGCTCCGCATCTAGGGAGGGAGATACCTGCCTGGAACATTGGGTCTGGAGTACACACATAACAACACACGTCCCCAGAGATTGCCTATTTGGCTGACCTTGTGATCTCACATGCCTTCTCTGTGCGCTCATTTGCCACTCCCCCACCCCCCCACCACCCCCACCACCCCCCCCCCCGAGCCCTGGGATCAATGCACTCTGCAGCAGGGTTGCTGGGATGGGCCTCGGTATCTCTCCCCAAGTTTAAGCACATCGTCTCCCCAGCTGTCTGCTCCAGTTGGAGGGAAGCTTTTCAGAAGCTGGAGTCCCTTTTACCCCCAGGGAGCAGTTCAAGGTCTTTGGGGTTTGGAACCAGCTCCCTATTTTGTATATCAAATGGGGAGTCACAGAATCAGGGATCAGAGGCATCTCCCAGGTCACCTCCTTTCTGGAGGGATTTAGCGGCCAAGACTCCCTCATTAATGAGACAAGTCCGTCCTTTCTGGTGCTTTCAAATGGCTTCCTTCTCCCCAGGACCAACCCCCCCTCCCCATCTGCATGTCTTCAGGATCTCCTTGTTGTGCCCTTCCTTGTTCTATAAAAATTCACACTTTGACACCAAAGCTTGCACACACAAAGTAACATAGTCGTGCACACAACACCTGGTGTCACACCAGCTTCATCTAATTGACACAGCATCCTTTCAGCCACCTGCAGGAAACCATGGCGTGCTCCTGAACTCTTCTGCTCTCTGGCACCACCGACCAAGGAGTCTCTTCCAAAACGCTTATCTGACAGGGCAGGAAACCACTTTCTTTCAGAAACCCAACTGTATTATGGGCACGCGTGGAGGAATGCATGAGCTTTTCAACATTTCTCAAGCTCTTGCTGTGTACCCAGCACTGGGAGGGTTACAGAAATAAATAGCTCCTGCCCTCAAGGAGCTTATCTGCCTACTAAGAGACCGGAAACAGCCCCCAGGGAGACTGGACGATTTCATTGCAAAAGACACCCGGAGAACAAGTAGCCAAGGGGAATAGATTCTCATCTTCCCCAGTAAAAAGGAAAGTATTGATTTCATAATGGCTGCACAGTTTTACTGAAGTGCGGCAAGGAGGATACCCGAACGACATGTCTCTGTTGAGGTGCTGCTTTGTTTTTAAATTGCACTAGGCTGCCCTGACTGCAGTACAGTGCTTGTGGGTGGGCCCTTCACCGGGGTGCTTCAAAGACACCCTGCCTACAATGCCTAGAATCATGCCACAACATCAATTCAAACTACAAGGAAAGAAAGAGTGAGAAAATGCAATCGTTTTCAGTGAAACCTATGTAGGAAGTCAAATAAGTCTTGAGGAACATCCTAAAACAAGGGGTATTTGATGTCTATGCAAAGGAGAGATGCGATGACTGCACACAACTAGACTAAAGAGTTTCTGATTTTGTAAGTCATGGTTTGGCTCCTGAAGTTCTTTCTTCAAGTTCAGTTTGCCCTTCCCCCAAACAAGAAAGCTGTCAGCATTTTGGCAAATTGGTCTTCTAATTCCCTTCAAGAAGATCAACTTCATTAAAACTTCAAAGTTTTAATCCTCTATTGCTTGATGGGATTTCTGAGGGATAAAAAAATTCGAGGGATCATGGGAGTTGCAACAAAGACAACACGAACTTACAATAGAAACATAATTTGTAGAATTGAATGTACTCTTGCAGAAAAGAGATGATGAAATCCATGCAAAATGCCAGTTTAACCCTCCAGTGTGATGCTAAGGAGAAAGAACTGTTGATGACACAAATAAAAATGAATTTAATTTTCCTGATTTGGGGGTTTGGACTCATGAATCAGACTGCTGATAGGGGGAATTTTAGACCCCAATGTCTCATCAGAGGGAGAAGCCCATTTGTGGGCCGTACTTTGACTCAGAGTTCAAGCCATTTAGAAAACATCTTTCCCCTTTCAGAGATCGGCTTATGAACATTTGTTTCCATTCATTAGTGTTTTGCTTCTTCTCTACCTCTTTGTCTGTGTATTCAATAATCTATGTCAAAGACTGCTTTACACTTAAACATGGCACAGGAAGACTGACATCCAAAGCAGACTTACCTAGGAAAGCATGAAGGGCACAGAATTCTTTTCAAATAAACAAGATTTGGCTGAGTGGAAAAGAGTAAGAGCCTAAACAAATGAGACCACTGAAACTTTACAAAATGGGTTTTAATTTAGGCTCACTTCCTTGGTATATGCAAAGCATGGATTGTGGATCACAACATTTTGGGAGCTAGAAGGAATAATTGTGATCTGTCACTCAGTAGAGGCATCTTACACCATGAAAAGGGAAGAGATGCTATAATGAATCTTTGATTCTTCCTCAAAATCTAAAAGGAAAGAAGATCCCTTAGATGACAAAAAAATGTGATGGTGTTGATTGTACCTTATATCTATTTGCTTTTTCTCTGGATAAAGCTCTCCTCATATCATATCACAGAATTTCTGAGTCTGAAGAGTCCTTAGAAGTCATCAGGTCCAGAATATATCTCCAAAAGAATCCCTGACCAAATGCATCCCATACTCTGTTAATGGGAAAATACATGCATATCTTGTGTATATGTATGTAGGTGTATAGCTATATAGATTTACACACATATGATAACACATGTATACATATACACACACTCCTACCATTTCACTTGGAATTATGGCTTTTTCCTGGGGAAATCTCCCCCACTGAACATGTAAGATGAGCATGCCATTGAGGTACTCCCTCACCTCTAGCCAGTTTGAGAGGTTGGGCCACTCTTACCTCTCTCCTACTTCTTATTCATTTTTGTCAACTCAACAGCATTGTGGGACTTCTAGGGAGAAAATGAGTTAGTCATTGGGCCGTAAGACAGCATCAATACACTATTGAGAGAGTTGATCACTTTAAGAGCCAAAAGGGACCACTAATTTCTTGGCTGTCTTCTCTACAACAGCTATTTCCCCCTCAAACATGGACTCCTGTGATACAAGTCATGAGGAGATGATGAAGTATCAAACACTGGTGTTTCCCAAAGATAGTTTGTGACTCAGAAAGTAAGTTTGGGAACCCTCAGGTTTTGTTCCTCCATTCTTCCCTTCAACCAGCTAGAGTTCAGAATAGCAGCCACTCAGATCATCCTAAGCTTTCCTTTCAGTTAAATGTATCACAAGCTAATAGGGTACCCGGAAGAGTGCAAGAATCGAAAATGATGCTTTCAAAAGCCTTCATGATAAACATTGCCAAACACCCTCTCTCATTCTATCAACCCAACAAACATTTATCTGAAGACAAGAATATCACTATTGTACATTCAAAGTCAAGGAGAACATGATATTTTAGTGTAGTGCTATAGCCACTGACATACCTCTAGTCTTGTTTTAGATTTGCACACTTTGCCTTTATTCAGAGAGAATACATGGAATCTACCAAGATTCACTAGTATTTTTGTATTAGTATCTTCTCTATAGATGGGTCAACTGGGAGATCCAAGGAATCAGGGAAGAACAGGCATTTCCCAGGTCAGTAGGTAAATCCCCTGCAGTGTCTGAGCTGCGAGGTGACTGGCCCTATTTGCCTCACACACACACTTGATTCAGGGTCCAAATAATTGATATTTTTCCTAGGAGCCAAAGGATGTAGAACCAAGTGTCCTTCAGCATCCTGTAGGAACCTATTGGCATGTCCTTCCCCTTCTCTACCTGTCCCATTTGTTACTCAGTTTGTGTAGTTCAGCCAGACACGATTTTATGAATGGCAGGTTATAGGTAGGGCAGGACAGAAAGGTACTGTTTGCCAGAACCCTTCACAGAATCATTCTGCAATTGATATTCTTTCAATTTTAGCAAGTTTTCTCTCCCCTCACCCCCTTCCCACCCCCAAATCATTAAAAAGCCCTGTCTGGTGCTGTGATCCATGCTGCCAGTCTGGAGATCTGGGCTCACTATAAATAGGTTCTCCCCAAGCAATGTGAATCATGGTTGCCGACAGCAAACCAACAGATTCATTATTTTGCTTTGTTAGTATTAAGAATAGCATCCAATCTCAAAACCAGAAAATTTGCCAATTTGAGAAGAGATTAAATCCCTGGGTTTATAGATGAATGCATCCTGCACTAGCCCTCGGGATGTCTTCACTAGCTTTGACATCTTTGGTATATCTTACTCTATCTGGGAAACTTTGACTTGAATAGTAATGATCAGGAATCTCTCTGAGAAGATACATGTTATAGGCATAGAGTTGGGAGAAGAAAGGGATGCAGAGGTCTGGTAGGGGAAAAAATAACAGGAGGTGTCCTGAAATTCATTATTTCCAGAAGATGCTAATGGCAGTAGAATAAGCAACCAATGACACAATGCCATTCTCCCAGGATCAAGGATACTTTGCTGTGATATTTCTATTTCATGAAATGGGAAGTCTGGCGAAAGAAATGTGATTTCTTTACTTAAATGATTTAATTAATGGAGCTACAGGTTAGAAATAAAGCCAAAGGAATTCAGAGTCTTGAAATATTCCATGAAAACTAGAATTAAAAATAAAACATAAAAAGGGAAGCCACCCAATCAAGCAGAGGGACATTTTTATTAATCTTAATTCCTTTACTATGGAGTAGAATTACTTAATGTTTCACCAATTACCCAATGGGAAAAAACACGGAACTCAGAACTGGCTGTTCTAGATTCAGCTTTAGGGTTTGAGGACCCATTAGACCATGGTATTGTTTTGGTTGAGTTGTTTACATTTAAGAGGTCTTGAGATGCAGGATAAAGGGCACTGGATTCTGGCTGTCAGGTTCCCTTTCACATCATGGTTCATTTTTTACTATCAAATTGACCAACGACAAGTGACTTCCTTTTGCTGACACTCAATTTTCTCTTCTATATAATAGCAAAGGGTTAATTCAGGTAATCACGGAGTTCTCTACCATCTCTGAAATCTGTGGTGATGCTGTTTTCTTATTAACACAGAAGAGATACAGCGATTGTTCTATTGTAATATTAGATGTCTACCAAGACAAAATGAGAAATGTATCTTGCTTGGCTTGCTTTGATTTCTGCAATACTTTAAAATCTCTCCGTTAAAACTTAAGCAAATTCGACTAGGTGACTCTTCCATTCATGTTTTTACCTCTCCTAAATGTTTGTGCCTTAGCCCAGAGAAACCCCCCCAAAGGGATCAGAAATGCAAACAGTTAAACTAAACCGAGTAAACTTTTCTTTCTTCTATCTTTCTTATTTCGGGGTCCCTGGCTCTCTTTTTTGATGACAATATATCCTCCTTTGGCCTCTTCAGATAAACGCCAACAGAAGAAACAAATGTTTACAGCCTTGCGATCACACCAAGAAATCGGATAAGGGAGGTGGGAGGGAGAGAGCGGGAATTTTGTTTGTTTGGCTTCTCTCAAACTGGGACTCTGCTTAGGCTTGGAAATGGTTCCTTCCTTGCCTAAAATAAGCACCAGTGGGCTGGCTGACAAGGCTTCTTGCTGCTTGTCACATCGTGCCCCCTTCCCCATTTTCCATGAGCAACTGAACGCCATTTAAGTGAAGAAAAGGGAGGCCACGCTCAAGATCAGGCACATAATCTCCGGCTTTGGCCTCTCCGGAGCTGGCTTCCCCACCAAGTGCAGAGTTGAGGCCAGATTGAGAATGTTGGCCTCACCTGCCTACCGATTTCGATCCCCGAATACAAAAGGCGGGGAGGGAGGGTGGAGAGGCTGGAGACAAGCTCTCCAGAGAAAGCCAAGACTGTGGGAAGACGATTACCGAAAAAGGCCCAGGGAACAAGGATGGGGAACGTGTGCAAGGAAAGCTCCTGAGATGAAGTGCCAGAACGTTGGAGACAGTCAGGAGGGACCAGGCAAAGAGGGGAGGCAGCTGGGAGAGGGTTTCCGAAGGGAACGGGGAAGCAAGATGAGGGAAAGGAGCCATCCCAGGCGGGCGCAGGCCTCCAGAACTCTCTCTCATTCCTGGAGCCCTCTGAACCCTGACTGGGATGGCAAGGGAAGGGGCTGGTAGAGATGCCAAGGGATAGGCGACTTCCCCGGGTCGGGGGAGGGAGGGGCACAGCCGCGGGTCTCACAGGCTGCCACTGACCTGGTCTCCGCCTCACAGGCCTCTTCCGGCCACTGCAGAAACGCACCTTGCTGAACACCCCGAGGACATGCCTCTCGCACAGGGAGCGCCCATCCTTGCTGGGGCTCGAGCGGCGCTTGGAGGCCGAAACCCGGTCGCTGTTAGATTCCCTAGCCTGGCGCTTCTGGCGGATCAACGAGCTGGCTATAGCCGCGGCCATCGCGGCTCAGCCGTCGGGGCCCCTTCTCTAGTCCCCGGGGACTCCTGGGTCGGGAGAAGAAGGGGGGTGGCCGCCTTTCCTACCCCCCTTCCCTTCTAATCCAATGCCGGTCAGTCAGGACCCCGAAAG
Organism: Monodelphis domestica; assembly: GCF_027887165.1. Taxonomy (NCBI): domain Eukaryota; kingdom Metazoa; phylum Chordata; class Mammalia; order Didelphimorphia; family Didelphidae; genus Monodelphis; species Monodelphis domestica. The sequence goes on along the minus strand of NC_077234.1, from coordinate 5,039,278 downwards.
TGTCTCGATGGGGCAAAGGGGAGGCAGTGATGAGGAATCCCTCTTTGGGCTGCGGCCGAGAAAACGGGGCGCCGGCAGCCAACTAAATCAGTCTGGATCCGTGGCCAACTGGGGGGACCACGAAGGAACTGCTTGTTTGTGGAGACAGAACAAATGTCAATCCGTGTGTAAACTTCCAGGCGCTCTACTGAAGAAACAGCGAAAGAACAGGGATTCTTTCTGCGAACCCGGGTCCCCCCACAAAGAGCCCCCCAAGCCGGCCTAGAGGTCCTGAAGCTGGGGAACTCCGCTTTCGAGGTGAGGCTTGGCCAGCCTAGCCTGGAGTCCGGCCTGGCTCTGGAGGTGCTGTCCCAAATAAGGAGGCTCCCGGTCCGGATCCCCACACACCTGCCCTCGGGGTCCTGGCTGCACCCCTTCCCCCAAGCAGAGGTTCAAGAGCTCAATATAAAATCAGTGTACAAAGCTGTGACCGAGGGGTGTATTGGGGGGGGGGGGGGGGGCGGCAGCTATAAAGTGAGTAAAAGGGCCTGTAGAAAAGAAACCACCAAAGCTGAGGGGGGGTTGGGGTGGGGGACGGCCGCCAATTATGTCCCCGCGGGCGGTCTCTGCAAGTCTAACAGAGCCATTCCCTCCAGGGCAGCCAGCGCTAGCGACATCGCCCACCGCGCTCCCAGCTTTGGTCGCGCTTGTGGGGAAGGTTTAGGTTCTGTTCCGAACTGACCTGCTGGCAGTGCATCCGGAAACCCAAGGCTTCCTGTCAGGGGCGGGGGGCGGGGCTGGGGGCACAAAAGGCGGTCAGGTGGGATGGGGTCCAGGTACTGGTGGGTCACCAGGTACCGTGTGGCTGTGGCAGCTGTCACCAGCTCCAGGAGAGCCAGAAACTGGGGAAACCTCAATTCACCGCGGGCGGTGCAGACAAGGGAAGGAGGGAGAGAGGGAGGGAGCGAGGGAGGAAGGGAAGAAGAGAAGGAGGGGAGGAACCTTGGGGAGGGAGATCCCCGGGAGCCTAGCGCCCCTGGGAACCACCCGCCCGCCCCCACGGCGAGGGCACAGGGCGGGGGTGCGGGTAGGGGGGATGGAGAGCCCAGTCTGAAGAAGGGAACTCCCTTTCCCCTCCTGGATTAGACCGGCCCGATGGGAGTACCTTCGGGAAATGAGCGTCTGGGAGGGCTAGAAGAGGGGCCCCCTGCTCCCCAGCCCGGCCACTCTGCCTTGAATTGGGGAGGGGAGTCTCTGAGCTGCGGAGCGCGGCCCGGCCCCTCCCTGGGCCACTTCAGCGGGGCTTCCCAGCCATGGGCCGGCCCGAAAAGAGGAGGGCCCCGGCTCTGGAGCGTCCGAGGAGGGTTCAAGGCATCGCCCCGAGGGCCAGCCCGCGGCGCCGAGCCCTTCGCCCCAGCTTCGGAGCAACGTCCCGGGCTCGCACCCAGACACCAGCCAGCCCCACAGGGAGCCCGATAGTTTAGATCCGAGACACGGGCGGCCGTGGACTCTCAGACAGTTCTGTGGCCCCCATCCCCGCCCTGGGAGGAAGGCGGCACGCGTCCGGAGCAACAGAGGCAGGCGGAGGAAGAGGAGGAGGCGGCGGCGGTGGCGGCTGGAGAGGACGCGCCCGGCACCGGCGCGCTGCGGGCACACATCACCCTGCCCTTCGGCGGCTGCTGGCCTGAGACGGCGGCTGCCAGGCGCACAGGCAGCTCCCCAGGAGCACAGAGGCTCATCATCGTCCGGCCCTCCGGGCCTTCCACGTCAGTCCAGGGGAGAGCCGGCTTCCCGTCGGCTTCCCTAAGCCGGCTCCCCTAGGGGCGCCGGGGGCGACCCCCTGGCCAGGAGTGAGCCTGCTTTGCTGCCCCAACGCTCCCGCAGCCGTAGCCGGCCCAAGCTCTCCCCGCAGCCGCTGGGTGCTGGTGTTGCTCAGCGCAAGGGGCATTCCCACGTCGGCCCGAGAGGAGGCTCCGGGGGATCCATGGGCGCCCCCGGGTGGGCGCCGAAGGTCAAGTTCAGGGTAGAGCCCAGCTCCCAAGGGGCGGTGAAGTGGCGAACGCTTAGTCAGCTGCCAGCAAGGGCTGGCCCGTTCGCCCGACAGACCCCTAGGTGCCCGCGGCCGATCCGGCTCCTGCTCGGGTTCCGGCTCGGGCTCGGGCTCCAGATCCTGCTCCTGTTCACTCTGGCTGGGGCTCGCTCCGGTCTGGAAGAGGAAACTCTGGGCAGAGAAGGCTGGCGAGGGCACAGGCTGGGAAGAGAAGGTTGGGGGTGGGGTGGGGGGCCGGTGGAGAAAGGGAAAGCCTTCCGAAGTTCTTCCTTGCAGCTTGGGAAGAGGTAAAAAGGGGGGCAGCGGGGGGAGGGCGTTAAAATCCAGCCGTCAGGAGCTGCGGGGCAGCGAGCGAGCGTGGGCTGCTGTGCCCATTTTCTTCCTGGGCTCGGGCTGATGGCACTGGTCTTCCTCCCCCTCCCCCAGCCCCAGCGGCTGCCTGTGTTTCCCTCCTTCTAGCCGTCCCTCCCCCTTCTCTTTCTGTGTCTTCTGTCTCTCCTCTTCTCTCTACGCAATCCTACGTGATTGAGGTTTGGATGAGAAATTCTCAGAGGCAGAGCTAGGGAACTGCAGCTCGAGTCTGTTCTGTCCCCTCCTTTAGCAAACTGGCGAGAAAACATCCCCTGCCCAGGACCTGGCGAGGAGAAAGGGGGCCCAGGGCAGCCAAGGAAGGGTATGTGAGCTGGGGCAGGGAGAGGGGGAGTAGCCTGGCCAGCTGCAGGATTAGGCAGCCATTGTGTGCTAAAGCCTGGATTAGACCAGATCTGGGGCCACCGGAATGGAGCAACACCGTAGTAAACCGGGCCAAGTTGGGCTCAGTTAACAATTTCTCTATTTGAGAACCACTGAGCATCAGGGAATGGCAGGGTGTGTTGCCTTCAGACCACCTGCTGGCCTGACGCCTGTGTCCTCCTGAAAACAGAGAAATGAAGTGATTCCAAGACTCCCTGGTAAGTGGAAGTCACTCCTGCTTCTTCTCTGACCCTATACAAGATTCCTAGACTATGAGGGGCCAACTAGGGTAAGCCGGTAGAGTGAAAAGGACAAGGTACCAGCTGCCAGGAAGACCTCGGTTCAAATTGGTCAGGAGATATTTACTGGCTGTATGATGCAGAGCAAGTCAGCTCTCTATCTCAGGGACTGCTCCCTGTCTGTAAAAGAAGTGAATTGGGCTGGATCACCTCCAAATTCCCTTCTAGCTCCAAATCCAAGAGCCACTGTGTCTACCTGCTCAGTTTGAAACAGTAATGGCTCTCAAGGTCATTTGTGAGAAGCTTGACTTTCAAGGAAATAAAGCAGGAGCAAGTTAGCCAAGTTACAGGGTAGTGTCCAACAGGAGGGGGAGTTCTTAAGGGTTCTCTGCACTGGTCAGACTGCAGCTGGAGTATGGTCTGCCATTCTGGGCACTGCAATTTGAGCAGGGTGCCCACCAGAGAGTGATGGTAGGACCATGCACAGTGGGGAGAACTTGTGAAGAACCCAATTTTGGCTTGATTCATAGGGGGGGGGGGGGAAGCCTCATCATTAGAGGTAGGCGTCAATGGAATCGGCTGAGCTTCAATCAGACAGTAGATCATCACTCAATAGGGATGTCCTCTCTAAGGTCTTTCCAGAACTGATTTTGGCAGAGCCTGGGAGAATCCCTTTGCCCTCTCACCTCCTCAGACACACAGTCACTCTAAAGTCCCTAGAATTGTTCTTGGGCATCATCAGTGTCTACATTCTTCCTTCTTTTAGGACAAGAATTTGGCCATCTGTATCTCCTGTATCACATGATAGACTCTTGCCCAGGAAAGGCAAACAATAAATACACCAAGATCACCGAACTCTTCACTCTTTATCAAGCAGAGACATGGTGCTGAGGATCATCAGCAAGAAAGAGTCTAAACTCACTCGGTAAACTGCCTAGAGAACTGATTGGAGTCTGTGTCATAGGAGGATCAGTTAAATGAAATGGGAATACATCGATGTGAGGAGACTTGAGGGAAAGGAAGGACCAGTCGGCATAGAAGAGCTGTCTTCAAGTATTTGGAAGCTGCTTGAACCCAGTAGACAAGTCAAGAATGGAATAAAGAGGCAAATTTCAGCTCATTCTTATACAGCATAACATCCTAACACTCAGAGCATCACAGAAGTAGAATGTCATACTTCAGAAAGTACGGGGCTCCTCCTCTTTAGAGATCTTCAAGTAGATGCTAGATGGGCATTGAAGACACTCTCCTTGAGCCACAGGTTGGGTAAAAAGGTTGTACGATTATAAATTTAGATCTTCAAAGGTCCTGGGAGACTATCAAGGTCTTCTCCCTCAATTTATAGAGCATGAAACTGAGGCTGGGAGAGATTAATTGATTTGCCCAGGGTCACACAGTGAGTATGCATTAGTCTGGATTTCAATTCCATATTTACCTGCCTCCAAACCTAGCTTTCTATCCACTGCACCACCAGTTCATTGCCTCTGAAATTCTCTCTATAAATTTTTCTCTAAATCCATCCATATATATATAGATTATGCCTTTGAGAATATATCAAAAGGATTTTGAAATTTGTAAAACTGAATTCAATAACTCTCATTGAATAAGCAATTATTAAACACCTCCTCCACCGAATAGTATGTGCTATTCTATGTGGAGAGTAGGGTGGTATTTAGACCTGAGTAATTAAAAGCTGAACCCTCAAAGAGCTGTCATTCTAGGATAAGGAAAAGGTTACCTCCAAGATAAGAAGAATTGGAATTGCCATGCCATAGATCAGCATCTAAAGGCTCAGATAGATACAACTTTGAAGGACATCAGTTACTATGTAGGTACAGGACTGCTGGGAGAAAAGAGTGGGTCTGCATAGAAAGAAACCAAGGAGAACTTTGGATACCCGACAGATTAGGCTAGGGGCTGTGTAGATGTGGCTGCTATCTAGGCAATATCTACCAGATGAGTCTTAGGCTGCCGGTTGGGGTAAGAGAATTACAGCATTGCTTTAACAGCTGTTCAGCAGGGTATCAGGTTGAGAGTGGGTAGTTGTGATGGGAGATGCAGTGCATACCAGGGTAAACAAAGATTGAAACCCCCCCCCCCCAGCTCTCAATGACCACATTCTTTTGCAATGAGTGGATGACTGAAATGGTCCACAGTGTTCTGACAATAGTTTTTGTTAAAATATATTTTTTCCAAAAATGACACACAATGCATCTCAGTGCTTATGAGTGGGGGTTTGTGGCCAACTGGTGGCACCATGTGGATGATATCAATTAAAGACTTGTCCAAATTCAGCAAAGAAAGTTATTTTACTTGGCTAATAGAACTCTTCCCTGAGTTGGAGCAAGACAAGAACAGACTGGCTTCCCAAGGACCCTCTGTCTTTGACTAAGCAAAGACCTCTTCCAATTCACAGCTGATCAGCTGAGAAGAAAAGCTAAGGAGCTATTATGGGAAAACTGAAATGTAAACAGCAGCAAAGAATACTTGGAAGGAATGTACTCAAGACTTGGAAAAGAACTCAAGAAATGAACATACATACCCCGCTCTTTCCCCTCTCCAGTGTGGCATCTCTGGGCCAAATGGAGCCAAAAGGTCACTGTTTCCCACAAAAACCTGAATGCTTCTCTCTAGATACTAAGAAGGGTTAGGACTACTCTATCTTTGACCAACTGCCTAAAGTCTGATCACTTTTCCTCTGACCCTACAATGGATTTAAATCAAATTCACTCTAAACAGTATTTGCTTTTTTGATTTTGTTCGTTTTATGAGCAAATGTGGAGTTTGAGCCACAACATAACCAATGGAGCATATTTCAAGGGGGCGTATCAGATAATTACTCTTTGAATAGAAATTGAAAATCTCTTCCGCATTTTGACAAGACCAAAGCCAGTTAGGCATGTAAAATACATACATACATAAATACATATGCCTACAGATGACCAAAATCCCTAACTTCTCTGGACTCAAAAATCTCTGTTAATGGGATGTGTTTCTTCTAATAAATTACAGGAGTTGTAGATTTTCAGTGGTGTTCTGCTGTCAATTATTTATCCCTATGGATTATTTATCTCATCATTAACTTCATTCTGAAGCTGAAGAAGATCAGTCAGACACAAGGAGCTTTGAGAAGTTATAGCTTCGGTATTCCTGAGCTCATCAGAGGTTAGTTTGTTCTTAGACAGCTAAATGGTCATGAGGAGAGAGAACTTAGCCCGGAGGAAGAAAGACCTGAGTTCATATCATGCCTTTAGACATTAGCTTTATGATCTGGGTAAATCATTTAAGTTCTGTCTCAGTTTCCTCACCTGTAAAACATGAATCATAAGAGCACCTTTCTCCTAGAATGAGATAATACTTATAAAGCTCTCATCAGGGTACCTGGTTCAAAATAAGAGCTTGATACATTTTCCCCTCTTTCCTGAAGGGAAGAATACCTTTATAGTAGCTCCCATAAGCTGTCAAGCTTATGAACATTTCCAGTGCTAGGGAATTCATTCTTTGGGACAAATTCTAATCAGTGAAAAGTGTCCCACTAACTTGTTTTTATTTTTCTCTCCAGTTAGAAGAACATTCATAATTCCTTCTACTAATTCTTTCCTTTTTCCTTTTCCTTTTTTTTTTGGCAGGGGCAATGGGGGTTAAGTGACTTGTCCAGGGTCACACAGCTGGGAAGTGTCTGAGGCCAGATTTGAACCTAGGACCTCCCATCTCTAGGCCTGTCCCTCAATCCACTGAACTACCCAGCTGCCCCCTACCAATCCTTTTAAAACTTGGTCTCAAGAGCTATCATCACTCTTTTCTCCCTCCCTGCTTCAGACCACAGATAGTCTTGTTAAAATAGGGGTCCTGCATCAGAGCACAGGACTCCAGATGATCTGTTCAGGATATGCCTCCTGTATTTTTCTAAATCTTATCATCCTACTACAGCTTAATACGGCATGCATATTATTCATGTGTAGTGCACTACCGCCAGGCATTTTTATCCTTACATATTGCCTAGACATGCCTTCCCCATTAAATCCACATGCAGTTGATGATTTTTTAACTTATGAATAGGTTTTCACATTTTTAAAATTCAATTTTATTTGACGTTATTAGATCCAGTGTTTTTGCCTATGGAGAATTTGTTGATTCTAAATCCATCCAAACTGCCAATAATCCTACCAAAATGTGTATCTACAAGGATAATAAGTATTTCATCTATGCCTGGCACATGGTGACTACTAAGGAAATGCTTTTAAACTTAATTAATTACGGCCATACCCAAGTCTTGGGTAAGAAACATATCAGACAAGTCATGTTCGGGACAGAACCCTCCCTGACATCCCACTGAGCCCCTCCATACAGAACAGCATTCTCTTTTTAGTTCTGCTGGCTCAGGTGCATCTTCCTTAAGGATATGGTGAGAACTTCTTAAATTCGTTTTGACAGTCTTAGTGTGTTAAAGCATTTTCCTACCCTGAAGTTTCCAGACATGAAAACATGAATATTGCATTTCGTTCAATCCCCAACTAATTAGTATCAGTTTCTAGATATGATAAAGTTAAAGATCCAGAAAAGCCTGAGATTGGGAGGTTGAATAAGGCCTCCAGAAACAGAAATGAAATTTATCTGATATGACTTTTCTACCTTTTATCAAAATATTCTCTAGTTTGAAGAAACCATCTTTAAAATAAAGAATAGGTGGGGACAGCTGGGTGACTCAGTGGATTGAGAGCCAGGCCTAGAGATGGGAAGTCCTAGGTTCAAATCTGGCCTCAGACACTTCCTAGATGTGTGACCCTGGGCAAGTCACTTAACCCTCATTGTCCAGCCCTGACTGGTCTTAGAACCAAAACAAATTATTGATTCTGAGACAAAAGGTAAGGGTTAAAAAAAGGAATAGATATATTCTAGCCCTGAGGTACTAATAGCTTTGATATTATACCTCAGTGTCATGAGTTTTACTACAAAGAACTTTGGATTTGGGGTCAGAAGACTTGCTTTCAATTGCTGGCTGTCACCAACTTTTTCTCCTTTGATAGGTTATTTCACTTTGTTGAATGATAATATAGAGATCCATAGAGTAATGACTTAGGACTGAGAAAACCCTGGGTTCAAATGATGCTTTGACTATTTCCTAGTTGGTGGACTAGTTTTCTGCTCTAAACAATGAGGAACTGAAGCTTTATGACCTCTAAAGTCCCTTTCAATTCTTTATCCCATCTACTGGAGCTCCCTCCTCGCATACAAGTTCCTCCAATACTCTGCGAATATCATTTATCAGAAGAAGTGACAAACTCACTGAAGACAGTGTTACGCTCTCCTACTATCTCCTCACTTATCTTAGTTAGCCAGAGAGTGAAACCATTGTTGTCTGTCTTTCCCAAGCTAAAGATCATTCTTATAGAGAGTGAAATAGAAGCCGAAGAGGGGTTCAGTGATTTTGACTTCTCTGTCATTGACTGTTATTGCTTGATTCACACTGTGCATCACTTGTTGTCCTACCTTAATCTTCAGCCTGCCATCAAACCAGCGAAAAAAGCAATTCTGTCATTCTTAGCCTTCATCACAAGTCGCAGCCCATTCCATGTCTTTATCTTTGGGATATCCAGAAATAGAAACATGGTGTCTGGGATTGGAACCATTCATCTTCTGTGTTCTAGAAACTTTCACTGTTAGTTGTTTGTTCTAGTAGTGTCTCCAACTTGGGCTCAGGACAAATTGACTTCAGATCTTGCCTACAATACTCAGGCAATGGGCAAATCCAATAACATCTACTGACCTCAGTTTTCTCATCTGTAAAAGAGGACAACTTCAGGGTAAGACTCACCCCCTCCCCCAGATTGTTTTGATAATCAAAAGAGATAATATGTATAAAGAATTTTGTAAGCTTTAAAAGACTGGATAAGTATCAAGTCCAGTACAACTATTATGAACAAGTTGAGCTGCCTCTACTACAAGCATCAGCAGTTGGAGAGCACTTAAAATTATTTTTCATGAGTTTGGCATGAAGTTAAAAGGAATTTCCCAATAAGCCAATCACACAAAGCAAACTGCTATTTCCTGATTTAAAAAATATCTTTCAAAAATATTTGATCATGAAAGTGGAAATTATTATTTCTCCCAAACATTTCCTCCAACTCTGCCTAGATCTTTTGCTTCTCCTCACCCACAACTCTTTAAAACGTTCTTTAAGTTTCTAAAGGGAAAGGAACATGTCATGCCAGTTTCCCTGAAACTGGTGCCATGCCTGAGACACTGCAGGTCTTGTAAGTCAAACTGAATGTGATTTTCATGGCATCTTATGCAGAAAAACGGGAGCTTGTGCAAATTGAAACCTCCTCTGGCTCAGGTTTGCTGGGAGTACATGGAAGGACATATGATGGGTAAAAGCACTTTGAGGCACTTTAGATCAAAGGCTCTAAACCTAAACCTCCAGGGTTATGATTATGTTGTCTAATTCCCAACCTTTTATTAAGATTGATTAGGGATGGTGATTATTCTAACTTTTCTGATGGGGCACGGAATCTTGGGAAGCCAATTGGCTTCTGTCTGGGCACAGAGTCAATGGCAGAACTAAAATCAAAAACTGTGCCTCTCAATTTCCAAATAAAATTGTTAAGTGAATGGGTAAACAGTCTCTCTGTGTCTCTCTGTCTCTGTCTCTGTCTCTCTCTCTCCCTTTCTCTCTCTCCATCTCTGTCTCTGTCTCTCTCTGTCTCTGTCTCTCTCTCTCTCCATATAGTCACATCTACATCCATACATATGTATTTATATTTATATATATATATATATATAGCTCAATGTTTATAATGAATAACATAATAATTGAGGCAAGATGAAATCTGGAAAAGAAAAATATATTGTTGATTCATAATAAATAGGTCCTTGGACTTGTAAAACAAAGATATGTGTGCTGTTTACATGCATTATCATTAGCTCATGAACATGGTGACTTCTACTAACTTAAAATGAAGAAAAATCTTAAGAAATATAAAGAAGATTTTAACTATGGTCTGCTTATAGCCTACTAGTAACACACATGCACACCTATGCATATATTAGGGCCAGATGGAAATGTATAGTTCATATATTTTCAGAACAAACATAATGGTTAAATTATATCAGGGTTTAGATTCAGTAGGATGTTCCACGGAAGGTAGCTAGATGCCATTGTGTATATAATGCTGGTGTTGAAGTGAATAAAGCTAATTCTTGCCTCACACACAACCTATGTGACCTTGGGTAAGTCACTTAGAATCTCTCAGCTTGAATGTTCTCATTTGCAAAATGAGCACATCCCTAAAGAGTTTGGGTGAGGATTATATGTGATTATATATACATATGTAGAGCTTTGAAAACTTTCATGTGTTATGTAAGGAATATTAATAATAATAAATATTATCATATTCAAATCAGAGGCAAAATAAAGTACAAATTAAAGAGGTAAGGAAGATTGAATGAATGTAGTAGTTCACCTTGTCCTTTTTGAAATAGGAGATTCAACTGGAGAAAATAATAAAGAATTCATCCCCATGGAGGTATGGAGATTTAAAAAAGCATGCCATTTTTCTGAAGAGAATTAAAACCAAGAGATATAAAAGATGGAGCTAGTGAGAAAACAAATGAGAAGAACATACTGTCATCAGAGATAAAGGTCCCTTATATAATGAGGGGCTTCCTTCCCCTCCCCTTCCTTAGCCATCTCCAAGTTGCTTCTTTTTAAAATGCTCTTCTGAGGTTCTGGGCAGCATTTGGGGGGGATGGCGGGGGGGGGGGGCTTTCTCTTCTGAGAGGCATGAGGCATGATGGTGTAATGGTCAAAGAGCTGGCAGGCATTTTACTGATTTCTAGCCTCACCTTACTGGTTCCTGTGATCCTGGATAAGTCACTTAGCCTCCCATTCTCTTGCACGCTAAGGGGAGGAGTTTACACTAATCTAATTCATAGAAACATTTCTTCAACAAGAGTTCCCCATGACAATCAAATCACAGGCCTAACGGACTGATTGAGACAGCCAGACAGGCAGCCAGCCAGCCATACAGACAGATAGATAAGATGGAGAGATCAGATAGACAGGCAGACAGAAGAATAGATTTGTTGCGCGCACTCCTTGCATAGGTAGAGATTATCTCTAATTTCCTTTTTATTCTGCTTTGACAGTGCCCAGAACATGGCAGGTATTTCATGAATGTCTACACGGGGATCATTTAAATAGGGAGCAGTGATAGAAAGTCTATTCCTCCAATATAGCTACTCAGTACAGCTCTCACCCCCCATGCTTAATAGTTAACACCAATCTGCCTTTAAATGCATTTCAATGCTGCAAAACTTGACCTTGGCTTTCAGACAAGGGATAGTGTCAGAATGAAGGTCAACGCTTTCCCAGAGAACTCAGCACACAACTTTTCCCAGGGTGCATCAGCTCTATGACTTTAGACTCAGAAAGCTGCCTGGAGCCCATGAAGGTTAAGTGACAAGCTTAGGGCCAGGTGGCCAGGATGGTTCAAGAGCAAGACTTGAATTCAGTTCTTCAAGGCCCTGAAACCAGTGGCCATACCCTCTCTCTGAAGGCAAAGCTCCCTGCCACACTATTCAAAGATAATTGAGATTGCTTCTGACCTTCAATGAACCCTTGGCTTTAACAGATATTTTAAAAATCTTTAATAGGATATATATTGTTCAAAATTAAGGGAACACATGAGAGAAATACAAAGGGAGATCAAAGGAGAGAAGTATCACCCAATGAAATTTATGTGAGCATGCTCTTTTTTTCCAAATAAAGAAACTGTAGACACATGCCTAACTGATAGAATTGAGACAAACTGAGAGGTTCTGACCACAAGTTTGAAACAATTTAGGAATGTAGGATGTGGGAGTTGGAAGGGATCTTAGCAATCATGCCATCTAATCTCTCCATTTTATTGATATAGGAATAATATTCTGAGAGAAATGACTTTGCCTAGGTCACTCAGGTACTGGAATTTGAATCCAAATCCTCTGACACTGAAACAACCACTTTTCTGTTGCATTTTTTTCTTCCTTAGATCATGCTGCCCATCGGTGTTTTCTATCTCTGTGCATGTGGAGAAAGTTTTCCATAGATCAGCCACCAGGTCATTGAATTATACTTTTTGTTTTGTTTTGTTTTTCCACTGGGGAAAGGCATTGTGGTAAAGACTGCACACCCTTGTTTGCTCTGCTCAGACTGAATTTTCCAAGGTGTTATGTGGAGTTCGGCAGTCCTTCTGCCCCACTACACACACTGAGAGCAAGTAGGATAACAACATGCTAAGAGGCAAATGATAAACTCAGAAAAGTGTTAAAAGTGATGTGTAGTGTATCCAAGCCAGGGGGTGACCTCAGGAGGTGGCCAGAGTGAATTTGATGTAGTTTGACAAGCTCATTCTTTGTGCTCCATTATCACCCATCTTTGAGGATTTGTTATTCCTAATTTGAGCTTGCACTCCTCAGAAAGGACTCACATCCAAGAATCGGCTCAGGAAAGCCTCTTTCCAAAGACGAACAGTGATGACCATCAGGAAATATCTCAATCTTTTGTGAAGATCCCTTATATTATCAGCTATGATGACACTCCCCAAACCTCACTCTCGCACTTGGGAAAGATGGTTACAATGACATGTAGAACATCCATTAAGATGGACGCATGCAAAACAACTTTATGAAAATAAAGCGATAAATATGGATGCAACATGGCAAAGGCTCTGTCCCTCTTTATACCAACTTTTGTCCTAGAACCTCTAAAAGAGGGACATTTATTAAAAAAAACTTTAAAAGATAGAATAAACAATTTTAACAGAACTATAGAAAATTATCTCAGACCCATTTGATCCCAAAGTTAGGAAAGAAGAAGAACAGCTCAGTAGTAAATAGTCACATTAATCCCCATTTCAATCTCTCATATGAAATGTGGGCTTCACCAGGAATTCCCACTTAATACTTCTGTGCAGGATACTCGGACCCTGGAGGTAAATATGGGGGCTGGGAAAGGCTTTTCAATTCTATTCTGAAAAAGTGTCAGCACTGCAAAGCTAACTCAGGAGTACTGCAAGCTAAGGATGCTCCCAGTTCATAGGGAGCTACCAAAAGAGGAAATGGGATCCCTTTCCAAGGCTCTCTATTGAAAAGCTTTTAGAGAACAGAGATAGGAAGGAGCTTCACTGAGAAAGGCCAATGAGGAACACATGCTAATGTATGGTCCTACCTGCAAGGGCTTTCAAAAGATGATTGAATTCACTTGAAAACTAAAATGCCAACATCCCCCTTACTTAATTGCAACTTGCTCAAAGACCAATCCATCAGCCAATAAAGGGGCTTAATCTACCATAATTCTGGAATCAGGAATCCTGACAAATAACATTCATTGACAAGTCACATTTGTTACCTGAATATTTCTAGGGAAGTAAAGAAGATAACAGTGAGAAGGAAGAGCTGGAATTAGCACTGCATGGCCTAGTAAGCCCCTAAAACAAGATTCTACTCAGCCTGATTCTGGAAATATTTAGGTGAAATAAACTCCTTCAAAAAAATCTACATGCGTATGATATTGAATTGATCTTTTTTCTTGTTTTACCTATATCTGTACAGAGAAATGGCCATTGCTTTATTCTGCTGAATTTTTGGCTGCTTTCTCAGCCACCTATGGTCCCATAGGATCAAGTTCCTATTGGTGACAGTGCTTCTTTAGACATCAACAGGATGGACCCTTTCTCCAAAGCCCCCTGTTTCTACTGAGGATCCCACAATCTTGATAGTTGCTGAGGTTCTCAACATCTGAGTCATCTGTGACTCATCCCTCTCTTTGATTTCCATCTTCCTCTCCCCTATCAGCTGCTAAGTCCTGTTAATTCTAACTCTCCACAAGGTCTCCAATCCAAAGCCCATCTTTTCCCTGCCCTTCCACAGTCACCGTTTTAGCCATGAATCTGGAGTAAAGCACATTGTCCTCTCAGATTGCAGTCTCCTCTCTCATTCATCCTCCACACAGCTGAAAACATGATCTTCCCAAACATGGATATGCTACGTCCCTCCCTTGGTCACAAGTCCATATGAATATCATATGGTTCCCTGTAATATAAACACTTTGAGAAGAACACCTGTTTGGGATTCCTGACAGATAAGCTCTAATACCTTCCACATGATGAACTGTTAATAAAGATTTGTTGCATTGACTTTCACCACTCTTCTTACAGAGCCTCTTTTGCATCTCTTCCCAAATGAATCTGTCTTCAATTCATCAACACCAAATTCTGAACATTCCTCTTTTGCCATGTTCACAACCATATTTGGATTTGACATGCTAAGATGACTACACTTCGCTACAGGGCAGGAATTAGCCAACTCCAGACCCTTTTTACATTTTTCAAAACCATTCTTAGCTCCCGGGTCATAAGAAATCAGACAGCAGGTCAGATTGAATGTCTGAGCCAAAGTTTGCCAACCTTTGTTGTAAATAAACATAAAAGGCAGTACCGATTCTTCCCCAATCTTCTAATCTGCCCTGTCATAATGCTGAGGTTACCTCAGACCCATCTTTCCAACACCAACCAATATTGAAGTCTCCATGGATAGGTAGATCTGTTCATGTATGTAAATCTCTCTCTTTGTCTCCGTCTCTGTCTCTCTCTCTCTCTCTCCCTCTCTTAAACTAGGCTTCTCTATCAACAGATTAGTTTTTAGTTTGAGAAGAGATGCTGAATGGGCTTTGTAAGAAGGGTGATGAAATGCAATAGAACTATTTATTAACTGCTTACAGGATGTGAGAAGAGTAGTATTTATTTTTGTTTATTTTCCCCCCGATGGGCCCAGTTCCAGTCTGATGAGCAGGAGAATTTAATCTTTTTTTTTTTCCTGATCTAGGAGAGTCTATTGCTCCATAAGCAATCTGGTAGACCTCACTCCTAAGGGCATACCATAAAAATGTCAAACGTACTATGGATCTCCAATTGGCTTAGTCCTCTATAGCTCTATAGCTCACGAACTTCAAGAGAACCACCAGTCTTAGCTTCTAAATTACAGAGATCACATATCTATTTCAAGAAGAGAAACTACACATTCTGAAGGTTTTACTGCACTATTTTCAGAGACTGCAAGTCTCTTTTTACTGATAAATACTGGCTAAAGTTATTATGTGATTCTATTAATGCACCATTGGTGATTGAGACATGTCTATCTATCAATGTTTAGCTGCTATTAGCCCTCTGGATCCATTGTGGCTCATTTGGAGCTCATTACACTGCAGAGGTAGGGACAGGTAGGTCCACCTAGGTTAAAGGCTATTGGCTTTCACTTTCATGCTTGCTTCTCCTATCATCAGACTGTGCCCAGGGGCTTTATGCCAAAAGAGCAGACCTTTCTGACAAGGAGGAAATTCTGCTGAAGTTGTGCTTATTTGCTGCACCCCTTTCAACCTGTTCTTCAATTTAAGGCAATTTTGTTCACTTGGGAAATCAAAATATTTTGGTGAGAGTCTAGTGAAACCATTTAATTTCTCTGATTAAAAGGCTGCTTGGGTTTGGGTCAGTGACTTTTGTTTTGAGGGAGCCAGGCACTTTGGGAAAGTGCAGTCTGCCCGCCTCACCACTTCTCAAGATGTCTGATGCAGATGCTTTGTAGGAGCTTCCTTGAGGGAAGCATTTCTGTCTAGACATCTCTTTTGGCACTGTCCCAGGAACAAGCTCTGGGTTTAACAGATATAGTAAGTCAACAAACATTTGTTGACTAAAGAAACAATAACACTGGGTATGCTACTGGTTACTTGGAGGATAATGCAAGAGTTTATACAAGTTACATCTTCTTGAGTGAGTAAATATCCAAGAAACACTTCAGCTAAATCATCATTAAAGTTTCAAACAAAAGGCCCAGAACAGCATCATAAGAGGGAGATTCCTGAATTCAGTCACTGTAGATCATCCTTCACTAAGGGACCTCAGAGTCACTGAGCTCCACTCTGGAGATGCTGCTTTGGGACTGGTCACTGTGGCCACTGGATTAGGAGAAATGCTCTTGGTTTTGGAAGGCACAATCATTTTTAAAAGGTATCAGTAATCTAGAAGCAATAAACTATGGAAGATTTTGTCTCTTTTTGCCTGTCTGTCTCTGTCTCTGTCCCTCCCTCCATTCCTTCTTTCCTTTGTTCCTTTCTTCTCTTTATTACTGAAAATACCCACCTTGTCAATACTAGAGACTAATGGAAGCATACATGAAAGGGACATGTGGGCTGTAGCATATTACCCATGAGTACTTGGACATGACAAAATATTTAAAATAATTTTAAAAGGTAACCAAAAAAAAGGACAACTTCGATATCATCTGTGGCCTGAAAGGAAGTAGATTGGTCATATGGTAAGAGATAAGGATAACAAACAGTCTGCCAGAGAGCTGCACTGGGATTGTTTTCCAATAATTAAAGGAAGGGCTTGGATCTTCTGAAGCAATACTGCATGGGAGATCTATAGAAAGATATAAATGAGATGCAAAGGTGAGGATGAGTTATTCCCTGAGTTAGTTGAGGGATTAGACCATGGCTCCAACTCTGTCTTTTATTAAACAGGGTGGTATGAGAACAATAAACTCCACACTTGCCACATCTTCACTAAACAGTTACATTAGTGAATTCTCATCCTACCCTCCTCTGCCTCTGTGCATTGAGTTCCACTGTTCCCCACCCTTAGAATGGATTTTTACCTCCCCCCTCATCTCCAATCTATCTCCATATATTGAAGTCTTTCTTTTTAAATGCATGATTAAATTGATCATCCTGCCATGAACAATTCCAGTACTCTCACTGACCAAGAAAAAGGAAACTCTGTACCACAATTACTCAAGGCATTCCAGGAGGCAATGTGGTACATGGTGAAGATGACTGACTGTGGAGAGAGGGGATCTGACTTCAAATCTCACCTTTGAATCTTATTACTTGGCTGGCCTTGGGCAAGTCATTTAACATCCTGGGGCCTCTGTTATTGGCTCTGTAAAATGGAAACAAACAGAAGCCCTTTGCTACTATTAATTCATTTCCTACCTTCAGGGTTAGGTTGGAGAATCCACTGGAACCTGGAATGCCCTGATGTTTAGGGATAAAAAGTCTTTGGGAAAAAGTCATTGTCACTTCCCTGGGGGGGTTACTTCAAATTCACTGTGGCCTCAGAGGAATGAGGAGCCTTGAACTTGTCTGGATTGGATGACAGTATTTAGAGCCAATTGGGCCCTTGGCATTGATCTAGTCTAGATCCATCATTTTACAAATGAGGAAACGTGTCTCATCAGCTGAAAGTCAGTGACCTCAACCCAGCTATAGAATAAATCTCAAGACAGCATTGTTGGATTTGAAGTCAGAGGACCTATATTTGAACTCCCCTTCTGGTACTTAATATCTGTGATGCTAGGAAAGTGACTTGACCTCTCTGGGTCTCTCTCCTCATCTCTAACTGAAGGGGGTTGGACCAGAGGAACTCAAATGCCCTCTGATTCTAAACTATTATTCTGTGACTTGAGCCTAGCCTTCCGGATTCAAAAATAAATGCTCAATTCCTGTTTTTTCTTTGGGTTTTCTCACGAAATACAATGCAGTAACACTGCCCTCCACTGGATACTGATGATCCTGCACCAGCCAACAGGACAGCTTCACTTGGATTTCTTTATTCAGCACTTAGCAAATTAGAATTTTTATTAAGGTGTGTGTGTGTGTGTGTGTGTGTGTGTGTGTGTGTGTGTGTGGGTGTGGGTGTGGGTGTATGGGTGTAGGTGTTACAGATATCCTCTCCTACTCTCCTGCAGATAATGTTCTAATCTCTTTTACTGCCAATTTGCATATAAAACAAAATCAGGCTTAGATCAATGCCTTAATTTTCTTCCAAGACATCCCCTTGTTGCATGTCTATGTAATTAAATGCATGTCGCTTTTGCCAACCATTTACCTTAATATGATTGGAGTTGACATGGTATTTCTAAATCTTGAGCCATGAATAATTCAAAGGTGCCAGGTTTCCGTTTTCCTGTTGAAAGGCAGTATGATGTAATAGAGCTCTGGCTTTGGAGTCAAATGATATTCCTGAGACTTCCCATTGTTCACTCACGGGGGCACACGCCCTTCCCCTTTTGAGTGGAGTGCACCCTGGCTACAAGCTGAGAGAAGTGTAATACCCTGCCTTGAGGAGTTGTCCAAGGCAAGTGTTCTGGAGGTCCCAGGACGCAGCATCAACGAGCAACAGAGAGCAGTACTTTCCCTCACTTTGGGCAAAGGAGATCACTGCAAAGTCTCGGACTTAACATGCCAAGGATGGACTCCAGAGTCCTGAATCTACCCACTGGTTTGCTCCGTGACTCTGGGCTCGCAGTGCCAAAAGGGAGAAAATGAAGATGTAAAGAAACCAGGAATCACTAGGAGATTCAGATGAACAAGAGGCCAAACGAATGAGGTTCCCCACTATTCCTAAAACCACATACAGTTAAAAGCACCCTGCAGGTGCTATGTGGATGTCTTGTACACACACACACACACACACACACACACACACACACACACACACACACACACCACTACTATTCAAATCCAACAAAATCCCTTCAGAACAATGGAGAATGTTGCCATGGAGTTTTGGGGTGCACTGTGTGTATGTGTATGTGTAGGGGAGGATATGAGAGTCAGGGTACACTTGATAACTCTAAATCTGATCAAGACATAGCTTTGTTTCCTTGTTAATCATGAAAACAGCCTCTTCCCTCTCTGTGTAGCACTTTGCTGTTTCAAGGCACCCAGATGCAGGTTTCCGAGAGTAAATGAAAGCTAAAAGTCTTCTGCTATCTCACTCCTATGCCATTCCACAGTAGACCCCTGCCTCTTATTAGAGGGGTCACAGAAGCTGATATTGAATTGAAAATAATGTCTTAAGTTATGTAACTTCCCCTGTTTCCTTGGCCTCAAAGATGAAATTGCAACCCAAACTACATACACACACAAAAGCCTTTATACGTTTGCAAATCATCTTTTTTTTTTAATCCCTTATATTCTATCTTAACAACTCAAAGACAGAAGAGTATAGAGCAATAAGGTTAAGTGACTTCCTCAGGGTCACACAGCTAGGAAGTAACTGAGATAAAATTGGAACTTAAGTCCTCTCATTTCCAGGGTTGGCAATCTATCCATTGGGCTACCTAACTGGCCCAATATCCATCTTTTCTTTTCTTTTCTTTTCTTTTTAATTTTAATTTGTTTGTTTCTTTACTACAATTAAAAAAAAAACAATTAATTCCTTCCCTAGCTTCCCTCCCCCCTTTAGAGTAGGCACCATTTAACAAAAAGATGCATGTACACATCAAACGATGTCTTACTTATTTCCATTCATCAGTTCTCTCTCTGGAAGAGGACTTACATCTTTTCTGACAACTGTATGCCAGGGATTAGTCAATAACTACTTCAGCATGTTTCATTTGAATCAGATGCCAGCGAAGTGGTGAAGCAAAAACTAGTCCTATCCACCATAGGGCAGCCCCTTGGAAACATGGAAGAAATGGAGAAAACACAGAAGGTTGGTGAAAAAAGAAGAGAAAGGTGGTCCACCGCCCAATTAACAAACAGTGAGCAGTGAGCATTGGGAGAGGTGATAGTTTCCTTCTTGGAGAGCTTTAGGCAGAGGCTAATGGGCCAACTCCAGTTCCATGATCATGTGGCTTTGTACATCTCTGCAACGGAGATGTTAATGCGCATGTGACCTCCCTCCAAGAAGGGTGCTCATTAGGGGAATGAATTAGGTAATGTCTAGGAAGAACATTCATCTCTGTCATCCACTCGCTTGTGGGGCCTTGAGAAAGCCTTTTAATCTCTCTGGGCTTACCTTTTCCCAGCTGTGTCTAGCCACATATATAGGCTCATCTGATCTCTGAGGCTCCTTTCAAGGCCAGCATTCTACATACAAGCCAATACCAGAAGGAAGTCTCCCTCCATCGGTTTGTCAGAGGAATGTGTTTTGATAACTTCAGGCAGCATAACGCATTGGGGCTTCAGAGGGTCATTTCCGCATCAGAGAGAACTCACTGCCCTGGGGATGCTCTCTATGAATGCAAAGGCTATCTAGATGCAACTTGCAACCTTGGAAGGTTATCTGGCACCCTGAGAAGGTTCAGAGAGGCCAGGCATGATTTGGATCAGACAGAGTTGGGATCCAGTCTTCCTGACTCCAAGGCTAGCCCTCTCCCTACCAGGCCGGCTCCACCTCCATTGTTCTTGGGCATCATAAATAGTGGATTTTTCTTAAGGAGATCATCAGAGGTCCTAAAAGACAGCTGGAAGAAGATGGCTCAGAGGGCTGTCAAGAGTATTCATTCCCCCAAGTTCTCCTCAGAGCTATGGACATTGTCTATCTAACCATGCCTCAGGGGACCCCCAGTGAAGAGGGCCACTCCACAGGCCAAGCGGAGATGACGGCAACGTAGATGGAGGTCAAAAGAGCATTCATAAATGGCCACTCCGTGAGAGACCCTGCATTAAGTGCTAGAGAAGCCGAGAGGCAGACAGAACAGAACTCAGTGTCTGCGCTGAAGGAGCTCAAGTGAGAAGACTTTTGCAAAGTCATACACCCAGTTGCTGGTTGCACTTGCAACTGCGAATCAGAGCAGAAGACACTTGCTAATTCTGTCTGCTCTTGCCTTTCTTCCCTGGGCAGAGCATATTTAGCACAGAGAAAGAGCTCAGGAAATCTTCATTGTCTGACTGATAGAATGGTAGCTTTGGTGGAAAAGATCAATCAAAGCCCCTCCTCAACGTGACCAGAAAAATGTAAGTGTGAAATGAAGCCCAGGAGCTTAGCAGCTCAGGGAGGGAGCCGCCAGAGGACAGACAGGCTGGCAAGGACAGTCAATCTGGGCAGAGGCTCAGGCAGCTGCTTCACTTTACCCTAACACTGAGCCATTACCAGAGGTGCAGATCAGGACTAGTCTGTTGTCTTTGTAAAATACTTGGAATTTGCAGGATGGAATTGAGAACTTGAGGCAAACTTGACAGAGTTTCGTCTGGCATCAGGCAATTTGCCTCCAACACTTAAGAATCAAATGAGAGCCTCTCTGAGCCTCAGTTTCCTCACCTGTAAAATAAGAATGCCAATCTCACAGGCTTCTCCAGATGGGGCAGGGGGGTATGAGTCTCCCAAAGCTCCAAGAGGTCTGTGGACAGTGTTAACAAAGAAGCAAATACAAGCTATAGACTAAATAAACAAACATACAACCGACTGACTAAATAAGAAGATACATACATACTTATGCACCTACATAGAAAGGGACACAGAACTCTAACAATCAGAAGAGTTCAGAGTCTCTTTTAAATATAGAGCCCTTGAGCTGAGCCTGAAGTGAGAGGAGGGCATGAAGAGGGCTGGCTGTAGGAAGCACAGAGGTGGGGGTTATAGGGAAGAACAGGGGGGCCAGATTGCTTGAAGCCTGGAATTTAGGAGGAATCAACCTGAGAAGATAGCCTGGAGCTAGAGCTAGAAGTCATCTGACTAGCAAATAGGGGAGATTCTATCTGTTTTAGAGACAACAGCGGGCAACCCAATCTCCTTGAACAGGACAGAGTCAAACCTATGTAGAATTGGAGGGCCTGGATTCAAATCTCAGATTTGTGAATTCATACTTTGGATGTCCCAAATGTCTTCAATTCACTACGTCCATGAATGAATTTATCTTTAACACCCCCCTCACGTCCTACTCTTCCCATGCTTTGTTATTTCCATGGAGGTCATCACTATACTCCTACTCACTCTAAAGTCACCCTCCTCGTCCTATGTACCCAGGGTACAATCTGTGTGTCATCCTGAATGCTTCTGTCTCTCTAATCCCAACTATACAATCTGCTACAAACTCTGGCAGTTACCTTCATAATATCTCTTTTAAATCATCATCATCATCATCATCTTCATCATCATCTTCAATGTTTATATAAAGCACCCACTAAGGGTCAGGCACTGTGCTAAGCACTTGGTTAATACCATCTCTTTTGATCTTCACAACAACCCTGGGCATTAAATGCTATTGTGGCATCCATTTTACACTGGAAGCAACTGAGGAAAAGAGAGGTTAAGTAACTGGTCCAGGGTCCCACAGCTAGCAGATGTCTATGGCCTCATTTAAATGCAGGTCTTCCTGATGCCCTGCCTGGCACTCTATCCATTGTGCCACACCATGCCCCTTCCTGGCTGCCTTGGCACAGACCATCGTCACCTTGCAATTGGACAGAGAGCCTCCGGTCTCTCCCTCTTTCAGTCCATAATCTATTCAGCTGTGGAGTTCATCTTGCCAGTGGGCAGGTCTGACCCTGTCATTCCCCATTCAGTATGTTCCAGTGGCTCCTTCTGATCTCCTGAGTCAAATATAAATTCCCCAAATTCACATTCCAGGCTTTTCACAATCCAGCCACCTCTTAGCTTTCCAGCCTTCTTATAGACAGTCTCTGCCTTCCTCCATGTTCTCACTGGTTAGCTCAGTTCCTGACATAGACTAGACACTTAATTAATTACCGAAAAACTCAGTGACATTCAGATGGTCCATAAAAAGATGCCATCACATCCTTTACTTAAGATATAGGAGAACATGAACATGTGCATGTGGGGGGGGGGAGGGAAGGGGTGTCCCCTTGCTAATGGGCCTGCCTGGGCAGTGGTGTCTACTTCCAGGAGCTGGACAGACAAGTGATCTAGCCTTTCCTTCTCTTGGGAAACAAGCCTACAGTGCTTCATACTATGGCTTAGAGATCCCACAGAGAATTCAACTGTGTAAGAGCAATAGGGTAGAAATGTGGGAGAAGGGGAAAAGAGCATTCTGAGCTCATCTCCACATGATTTGGGTGGTGGGCTTCTTGTCTACATGGGCCACCTAGAATGATGGCAGGCAGATCTCACAACTTGTCCCCCCAAAATAAATACAAACCAAGAGTCATCCTTGATGTTTTCTTCTCTTTTCCCCACCCTCCTCCGATTAGTTGTCAAATCACATTGATTTTTCTTCTCAGGTCTGCCCCCTATCTCTCCACTCATACAGCCCCTATGATACATCAGCCCCTCGTCACCATCACAATAGTCTCCTCAAACAATTAGTTTCCTCACTTTCAAAATCTCCCTTCTTCAAACTACCCCTTAGTCAGTTATTACATTCATGTTCCTCAAAGACATACCCAAATATGCTGTGCAGGGTTTTAAATTCCTACCTATAACTCTAAACCTCACTCAAAAATATTCAATGGCTCCCTATGGCCCCTATGACAAATGTCCACTATGTAGGCTATACTTTAAAGTCCTTCACCCTATTCCCTGCTTCTAGTCTTAGAAGTAATATCTCCCATTACTTTACTTCATGGACTCTCTATTCCAGTTACACTGGCCTATAATATGTTTCCCCCATATGGCATCCCATTTCCCATTTCTGAACCTTTTCCCCACATGTCCCCTTTCTGCTGAATGTGCTGTGCCCTTGCCTCCACCCTAAAGAATCCCTAGCCTTCTTCACAACTTAGTTCTCGCCTGTTGCTACACCAAGCCTGATCCCCTAGCTATTAGCCCTTCTGCCTTTGAGGAATTATATTACTTTGCATTTACATTTTTACTTCTTTGAATATGGACATGTATTTTCCCCCAGTAGAGCATAAGTTCCATCATGATGGGGAATGTCTAGTTCTGGTCCTTGTGTTCTGCGCACAGCCTCCAACATTATTGGCACTTAAGGAATTTTGTTATGAAAAAACAGTAAGGCCTACTTCATGCCAGGCCTTACTGTGTTGGGCGCTGGCTCAAGATGATGCCCACATTGGCCTGCCACTGGGTATAAGAGACAGAGCTGCCAAGGCCAAAGAAAGCAGCATTTGGGAAACGTTGTCATTTAGAGTTTATGTCAGGTTGACTTTCCTCAAAGTCACAATCAGAAGGAAGCGATTAAAACTCAGATAAATCAGAAACAGCTTCATTTCTAGATGACAGAGAGAGAAAGAGAGAGACAGAGACAGAGAAAGACAGAGAGAGACAGAGAAAGAGACAGAGACAGAGACAGAGATGGAAAGAGAGAGACAGAGACAGAGAGAGAGATGGAAAGAGAGAGACAGAGACAGAGACAGACAGAGAGAGACACAGAGAGGAGACAGAAAGAGAGGAGACAGACAGAGAGAGAGAGAGAGAGAGAGAGAGAGAGAGAGAGAGAGAGAGAGAGAGATTATCCAGAATATCCCCTTCACTTAGCTCATTTAATTAATGAGATATGGTAGGTTTTTATTTCTCCAAGAGGAACCTTTCCCATCAATATTTTCTGTCATAACAAGGGATGAGGAGAGGATATAAAACAGGTCCAAAACAAAGCATCACCAAGGAAAACAGGATTTATTTTATTTATTGGCTCTTCTGGGGCTTCCCAAGGGCAATCCCCATCTATCCACCCTCCCCTTAGACCATAACCTTCAAAACCAAGACCTGCCATTCAAACAAAACTCTTAGCACTAAGCTTCTACCAAATCAATCAATCAACAAGCATTTACTACTGTTTGTCATTGTGCAAAGTACTAGGGAATTGCAGATTATGTCCCTGGAACAACCCTGGACTCTAATAGGAGAGTATTTGTTTAATCTCCTATAGAACCCAGCCTCCACTTCATTGCTGCCAGAGTCAGAAGAACTTTGCTTATTTTCTTTACATCCTCAGGGGGCTTTAACACCATTTAACACCATTTCTCTGCCCCTTGTCTTTGTTTCTGTCTCTCTGTGTCTTTCTCTCTCTCTCCCTAATCTCTCTGCCTTTCTGTCTCTGTCTCTGTCTCTCTCTGCCTCTCTCTCTGTCTCTCTGGACAAAAGTTCTTGTCTTCAATGAGTTTACATTTGAATGGAGGAAAGAGGGACATATGAGAATACATACACATTCATCAGTCTCTCTATCCATCTCTCACCCTGTTTCACTAATAAAAATAATTCCCTTTTCCTGAAGCCTCAGGGCAATAAAATAGCTCCCTGTGTAACTACACATCTTTCCCTCCTCTTCTGCTCTAGGGAACATGCAAATTTGATTAAGACGTTGGGATACTGTACAATCATAATTGCTTTGAGATCCCAATCAGGAAAATGTCAAACATTTCCAGAGGGTTTTGTCTATCTGCCTTAGTAGGCACTGTATCTATTTCTAGAAATTCTTTCAGCCTCTTTGTGGTTAATGCAAAATGTGAGTTACCAGAACCTTTGGGGTAACAAAGCACCACATGATATTATGTGAATTTATACAAAAATGCCTATTGATATGCACCAGGAGGGAAGCTGGTCTAGTCCAAGCCCTTCATTGTACAGAAGAAGGAAATGAAAGGTGAGAGAGAGACTTGCTCAAAGTCAGCTGCCTCGAAACATTCATCAGGCAGGCTGAGCTTATGAGTGAGACACATTATTCCATATACACATATCTTTAGGTCAAATGGTGTCCTCTCTATCGAGAGAAAATGAAGGAGGGAAGGAGTTAACTGGGTATTTTAATGGAACAAAGATATGAATAAATTCCAAATAAATATTATGAAGGGGTTGGATCAGATGATCTCTACAGCCACTTGGAGATCGGGATTTAGGATTCTTATCTAGTCTTGTCTCAATGCAAAAAGAACATTTTCTTATTCAATATTCCTGGAACATTAGATTAATTTAAACATGATTTCCTTGTTAACTTTTCCTAACAGTTGTGTAGCAGCAGAGGTCTGAAGATGATCTAGTGGAGGCTAAGTAGGGAAGCGATGGAGTCAGGCTATCACTTGAGGATGAATCCTTTTGGCCTCTCTATAGAGAATGGATCCATTAGGAAAGGGACTTAAAACGAGGAGACCAAGAGGAGGCTATGACAATAGTAGTAGTAGGTGAGGAGGACCAGGGTTGGGCCTATATGATTGGAAAGGAGGAGATGATGTAAGAGATATTGTACAGATGGTGTTGGCAAGATCTGGCAATGGGTTAGTTTCGTTGGGGGTTTGTATTGGGGGGAGTGAGGATACAGTGCAGGATAAAATTAAGGTTGCAATCGCAGGTGCCTGGAAAAATGGTGAAGTCGTCAACGTTAATAAGGGGAGGTTTGCGAGTTCTGTTTCAAACATGCTGAGTTTGAGTTGTCTCCTGGGACATCCAGTTCAAAATGTCCAGTAAGCAATTGGTGATGTCAGACGGGAGCGCAGGAAAGAGGCTAACATTGCTTATATAGTTGTGGGATCCATCAAGAAATGAAGATGATGGGCTCAGCATGGAGAAGAGTGTGAAGAAGTCAAAGGAAAGGCCCACAGTTTGGCCTTTGGGAAGTCCCCCAGTTAGGGACCCTGACCTTGATGAAGTTTGAGCAAAGAAGAATGAAACGTGCCCAGTCGTATGGGAACAGTGTTAAGAGAATCATTTCATGACAGCCCAGATAGGAGAGAGTATTGGGAAAGAGAGGGTGTCAAGGATGAGGCTGAGAATGGTGAGGATAGAATTGATGCGCATGCAACATTTTGCATATCCTAAAGGGCAACGCCAAAGTCCACTCTCATTTGAGACTTGCTTTCGGTAGATCACTCGAGAGTGTCTGTTGGCTTGCCTGGCTGTCATCCTTCCTCCAAATGTGCATCCTATTCAGTACTGTTGGTATGGGAACACTAATTGGTCTTAAGTCTGTAATATCCAGGGGATTCTTTGAACGATCACCTGACATGTCCCTCAATAGCATCAGGTAGCTGAAAGAATGTCAATTCAACACCACTTAATAGTAACCACCGACTCTCTGCAGTTCGTTACCTATCTTTCCTCAAAGCTGAGGTATTCTGAAAATATTCGGAAATCTCCTTTGTAAATTTAGTGCATGGCAATTCGCTCAGTCACCTGGTTTACAACTGAGAACCTGGATTCCCCTCCTCACTATGACTCCCTCTATATACCCAACTGGCCACCACGGCCCCACCATCTTTGCCATTTTTCTCCTTTCTAAACCCATCTGATTCAAATCTTGCTTTAGGTTCTCGTCATCTCTCACTTGGAATAAAAATGGGATAACCTCCTAACCAATCCCACTGATTCCCCTCCCTTTGTAATACTCTCGACACGGCTGCCAAAGGGCTATTCCTAAAGGACAAGTCGGATAATGTTACTTCCCTACAAAATACATTCAGAGGCTCCCTATTACTTCTACAGGAAAACACAAACTATTCTATTTGGCATTTCCAGCCCTGCATATCAACTAGCCTTTATTAAATACCCGTTATGTCCCAGACACTGTGCTAAGTGCTGGGAATATAAAAAAGGCAAATGACAATCCCTGATCTCAAGGACCTTATAGAGTATGAGAATTGATTTTTCATACTGCATTAGTCCTGTATCAGGGTCCAGGATTAAGTACCTGCTAGGTATTTAACTGCTCCCATCCACTGTGGGGAGGGGGAAGGTTGAGAGACTTGTTGGACAATCTCCTCATTAACTCCTCATCAATTAGAGATGTTTTGGGAAGTCCAAACTAATCCAAAAGTAGTCTCTCAGATATCTTAATTGTAACAAGACTAATGTATGCACACATGAGTACACCCATACATATACTATGGGCCAACAGGTGGCTCACTACTTTGATAACCAGGCCTAGATATGGGAGGTCCTGAGTTCAAATCAGACCTCAGAAACTTCCTGTGATTCTGGGCATGTAAATTTAGGGTTAAGGTTAGGGTTAGGGTTGCCTAGACCTTACCACTTTTACCTTGGAACCAATACACAGTATTGTTCCTAAGATGTAAAATAAGGCTTTAAAAGAAAAAGAGAAACATATGTAGATAGATAGATAGATAGATAGATAGATAGATAGATAGATAGATAGATGGATGGATGGATAGATAGATAGACAGACAGATGGATAGAGATAGATACTCTAAGGATCTCTGGATCTTGCTTTCAGGACGCCTGGGACTTTCCATTTACCTTGAAGCTGAACTTTCTATTTTACATGATCTTCTCTCAATTACAATGTGACTTGTGAGAGAAGGGACTTTGACTTTTTCTGTTACTAAACTCAGAACTTAGCACAGTTTTTGTTATATAGTAACCACTTGTTAAATGATATCTTATTCATGAAGAGCTGTGTTCAAGTTTTGCCTTTTGACTCATACAAGCAATGAAATCACAGGCAAACTACTCTAAGATTATAGATCATGATAAAGTGGTTAATCTACCCTTGTGGATTACAAAACTTCCCCAAACTGAGCAAGTGGCAGCTTCAGACCTACTCCCCAAAGCCCTTTATCCACAGTACGTTCATAATGATTCATTATTTTCTTTTTTAACACATCTATTTTAGTATACATTTATTTTTTATTTAAAAATGATTTAATTAATTTAGAACATTTTTCCATGTTGACATGATGCATGTTCTTTTCCCTCTCCTTCCCCCCCCCCCCACATAGCTGATGCTCAATTCCACTGGGTTTTACTTGTGTCATTGATCAATACGTATTTCCATATTGTTAATTCATTATTTTCTTAACAACTCCATAAGTGAGGTAGAGCACGTATGACCAAATTTACAGAAGCAGAAACACTTCTCACCATGGAGTCTGGTGACGTGGGGGTCTTGTAAGTGGGTAAAGGAAAGTCAAGGTCATCGTTCTTCAGTGTACCATTCTACATATTTAAAATTTGTTAGCTATTCTCTTTTGAGTTGGAGCTGCTCATTTTGATGGAAAGTTCTTAAGGTCATAAGCAAGAATGGGAAGATGGGTCTGCAGTAGCCTCCTTTCCCCAAACTCTCCCCATGACCTTGAGACATGTCTTCACCCAACTGTATGTACTCAGCAAATTGTAAGAATGAACCTTACATATCTCTCCTAGATTGCAAACGAAACAATATGGATTTCTTAAACGTACATCTCTATAAGTGACAGGGACTGTATTCTATACACAAAGGAAACATAATGATTGATAGAAAGAAGGAATAAAAGGTGGAGAGGAGGGAAGCAGAGCTATAAATCAGGCCTTGTAAATGTGAGACCTTTGAACTCCCCCTCCTTTCCTATGGCTCTGTTTAGAATAGCTACACTTAGCTAAAAGGAATAATAAAGTGGAAGAATTCCATGGAGACTGGAACAACCTCCAGGAAGTGATGCAGAGCGAGAGGAGCAGAGCCAGGAGAACATTGTACACAGAGACTAATACACTGGCACAATTGAATGTAATGGACTTCTCCATTAATGGCGGTGTAATGTCCCTGAACAACCTGCAGGGATCTAAAAAAAACACTACCCACAAGCAGAGGATAAACTGTGGGAGTAAAAACACCGCTGAAAAGCAACTGCTTGACTACAGGGTTGGAGGGGATAAGACTGAGGAGAGACTCTAAATGAACACTCTAATGCAAATTCCAACAACAGGGAACTGGGTTCGAGTCAAGAACACATGTGATAACCAGTGGAATCATGCGTCGGCTATGGGAGAGGGAAAGGCGGGGGGGGGGGGGGGGCGGAAGGGGGGAGGGGAGGAAAAGAAAATGATCTTTGTTTCCAGTGAATAATGTATGAAAACGACCAAATAAAATAATGTTTAAAAAAAAAAGAATAGCTACACTTAGCTTACAATCAGGTCATGAAAATCAGGACCACCATCACTGATATCTTCTGCTCAAATCTGATGCCTTCCCTTTTCTAAGGGAAAAAGTAATTATAACTTTTTTCTGATTAAATAATCCAAAAGACTAATCAAGATTAAATTTTCTTTCTTCTTGCCATCCCCTAATTTCATTCTGGTAATACAATCCAAGTGTTCCATTTTCCCTGTGCAGCATGAATTTCAATGTATTACCTAGCGAGCTCTCTTAATCACTTTCCCAGGAGCAGAAATGATAAATTATATTTGTTTAACTCGGTTTTACAATCTCTTGCCTTTTTTAAAGTGCATTTTGATGAAATTAAAACACACATGACAGTTTCTAATGTAACAAATTATATTTGCTTATCATCAAATGCATCTTTTCTTTAGCAACAGGAACTCAGTTTCCTAATCTGTAAAATAAGGAGATTGATTTCCATTTTTTCTCACATACTCCTTAGCCCTATTCTTTCTTACAAGGGGGCCTATTGCTGCTTAAAAACTAAACTCCCTAGCCTAAGAGTGACAACACAATTATTTTCACCACCTGATCTATGTATTCAGGGATCCTAAGACTGCAGCATTCTAAACTCATTGATGAAGGGTCAGGTTCCTCATTGTCCATTAGGACTGATAGGACTGGCTTGTCCATCAGTATCAAAGGTATTCAAAACATCTTCTAAAACCTTAAGTGCACTATCCCTGACGAGTTTTATTATAGTGGTTTTAAACACATTTTAACCCTGCAAATAGGACATTCAAATAAAAATATTAATATTTTAAATATACATATATATGCTAAATAGACAAAGAAACAAGAGAATATAGGGAAATTAAAGCACAAAATGGTTTTGTTTTCTTAAATTTCCACCATTAGGGATATACATGCTTACTGGCTGATTGACAGTTGCAAATGAATTGGTGATAGGATTGAAAAGGTCTTAGATCATAAGTAGATTTTATTTATTCAAATAAATACAGGTCATGGTGTCAGCTATGGTATTTAATCTATTAATAACAAATGAACAAATGAATGAATAAGTAAATGAGTAGGTGGACAGATGAATGGATGGATGGATGGATGGATGGATGGATGGATGGATGGATGGATGGATGGACAAAAAAATCCCAAACAATTGGATCTGAGTTAACAAAACTCTTCACTAAGTTCCCCACTGATGCTTCACCCTAGTGAGGAAGTGGCCCCAATATGGAAGGCTATGCCAGTGGAATACAGACTCTGCTAGGCTGTATCAAGTTGACATGGCAGCAAGTTTGACTCCAGCAGCATGCTGAATCTACTTTCCTCAGGCCAGTTCAAGTGAGCGTGGAAAGGCTCAATACTAGTAAGCTGATCACTCAGTGATCTTTTTTTTCACTATACCAGTCCATGGAAGAGAGAAAAACACAAAAAGACCCTCAGTCTTGCACTGTATCCTCATACTTTTGTAGTGATATTAGCAAAGTAGTGGGGAAAAGGCCACATGATATTAAGCACCAGAGTGTTTAGACTGCCTGTAAATTTTAATTTAACTACGTGAAAATAAATGTGAGTTCTTTATCTAATGAATAATGATGGGAAATATTACTGGAAGAGCCAAATCCTGTCAATTTGAGCATTCTTATTTTGAAAGAAACAAGCAAAAAGGATAAAGTTTTAGCTCAGTTGATGAATGACTCACAGGTACTCTTTTAAGTGGTCAGGAAAGGAATCTACAGAATTGCTTTTTATCAGATACCTACAGGCAACAAGCAATATAATTTCATGTGATATTTGATGATTTGGTTTTTGTATTGAAGATGAATATTTGCAAAAAGAATATCATGAACATAATTGCATCCTATATACCAATTTCATTTGCTAAAAGTCAAACTTTCAAGAAATTCTTTGAAGAGTTCAATGAGATCATCTAAATGAGATTAGCATATACTGTGACACTTGGCTATTATGATGCAAAGCTTGGGGGGAAAGTGAGGATGGCCAGAAATATGTGAGAAGTCGTCATTCATGAAGAAAGAATGGAAAAGGCCAATGAATGCTTGGGCATGTATATCATAGAGACTTTTTCCCCCAGTGAGCAATATTTTACTGTGATGATAAAAATTTCGGCTACTTTAAAGGACAGAAAGAGACTTATTAATGGTTATGTTTGTTTTGGGTACAATCAGACATTTGTCACAGCAAATATCAGAATTAAGAAATAGCCAGAAGAAGCAGCATGCTATGGTATTAAATTCAAATCTATATTATTAATAAATCACAATTAACATTGAAAATGTGAGGATGAGAAATTACATAAGAATTACAAAAACATGTTATATTAGATTTAATGGTTGGAAATATTTTGCTATAAGATGAACAAAAGCCCAGAAATTTCTATAGTTGAGAAATATTTGACTTGCTTGCCAAAGAGGGAAGGTGGTTGTCAAAGTAAATACTGATTTGGATCATGAATTTGTACATAAGATATTTTAAAGGAGGATTATGAGTGGTCTTGAGGAATATCATCTCACCAATAGAAAGTAGTGAAGGAACACACTGCTTCAAAAAGAGAGGGGAAAAGGTAAAAGGAAAGGATGGGGGGAAAGAAAGGAGAGGAGAGGGGAGGGGAAGGGAGAGGATGGCAAGGAAGGAAAAAACCAACTAAGTCAAGTCATCACAAAGACAATTAAGTATGTAAATGGCAAGGAAATTAATAGAATAGAAATGATGAAAAATCTACTGTAAGCAATAAATTTTATCATCAAAGATAATGATAGGACTATACTGGGATGCTCAGATCGCAGACATTGTTATATTTAAAGAGGAGGGAGAAATGATGGTCAAGTAAAGTGAGTTAGGAAAAATAATTGGATTGACCTAAATGTAAAGAGAAAAGACTCATGCTGGAAGAAAAACAAAAATGAGCCTGGTAAGGGGTGGGAAAGTAATGAATATGAAAAGGGGAACTCCCAAAAAGGGTGCACAAATTCCAGGACCTATTAATATTCTCCCATTAGGTGAACAATTAATCATCAATTCATTAACCAGCTATATGCCTAGTCTTTCTATGCAAAATAGGAGTTTTATGAGTACATAAAATGAAGTCATTTTAAGATATGTAGTTAGGGATGAAGCAGACTTTCACGATACATATTTAATAAAAATCTCAAATCCCTTCCCTTTTACATGTGACAAAAAGATGTAGCGTGTACAAGATACCATGGGCCTTATTGTTTGTTATTTCTGAAAACACAATTGATTCAGTAGAGCAAAAGGTTTCTTTAAAGGCTTCTTTCCCTCAAGATTTTCCCCAGCCACATTTCATAATCCTTGAAGATTCAGTGAAAGCTATAATGGATGAAATAACCGTGTCTCCTGACTCACTGATCAAGACTATCAGATGGGCCAAAAACCAACAGAGGATGTACGATTGGTGGACGTGTTTACCACTCTGATGGTGGAAACTCAGGACAGAGTCTCTGTGCATAGTGAAGTCTTCTCCATGTCCTGGCTTATAAATGAAATTGCATCAGGGCCTGGAAAATGAATGTGTAATCATTCAAAAGAGTGTGGTCTCACCATCCTGACAGTAGAGACAAAGAGAATGAAGAATGGCTATTGTCAAGTTTGTGACACAAATTTGGCTGTAACACTTATAGAGTTTGCCAATAAGTATACTGATCTGGAGGAGACAGTGCCTATGAACAGTGAGGTGAGCCCAGAGTTGAAGAGGAGAAGAGTGGGCTGCATCGATTTCATAGAGTTGCCACAAACTTCCCAAAGGTCTATCTTTTGATTTCAACATTTTCCCAGGGTTGCTCTCTGACAATAAAAGGGAAGAGACAAATATCTCTGAAGAACTAAAAACAAACAAACAAACACAGAAAAAGGGACACATAGGGAGAAAGAGAAGCACAGAGTGGGTGTGAGCAGGGTACAATTTGTGACCAATGAGGAACTTTGAAGAATTCCAGGAATAAAAAGATGTCAAAAAGGAACTTTTTAAAAGAAAGGAGACCCAGTGAGGGTGAACTCCATTACCCTTCTGCTACACTCGAGGTTTTAGAAGAAAGTAAGAGAGGCCTCCAATATGTTGCATGGATACTCTACATTTTAAAGGCTCCTTTTCCACAAGATTTTGCCTGGCCATGCCTCATAATCTTTGAAGATTCTATGAAAGCTATAATGATTTTCATCAGCAAACCCAAAAAGACATTTTATGTGGTAGAGGAATGGACAAGCAATTACAGAAGAATCAGTAGACAATGAGCTCTGACAATCATCTTTGCAGAGAACTTTCAAACAGTAGAGATTACAGATCTCCCTGAAATATTTGGATATCTATGTAGTAGCCTTCGCTTTTCATATGCTTTTACATGCCATCTCTCATTTGATTCCCCAAAGATTTGGCACTAAAAAGAGGGCAGATAAAAGAGCCTCAAGGGAGAAGGATTCAGTGACTTCTAGAAGGTGACCAAGGCTGTTAGTGACAAATCCAGGGCCCAACATCAATTTCATAGAAAGCCACACAACAGGAAAGCATCTGGTTTCTACTATGGCAGAAACATTTAAAGTGATACTAGGGATACAAGGTCATTGTAGCAAGAGAGAAAGTCCTGACTAAATGATCCCAAAAGGAGAATCTATTGCAACCCAAGTCACATTTAGACTCATTGCCCAGAAACAAACACTTCCAAATTGTATTACCACTCCTGTGACCCTTCTTGTCTCCTTCTGTTTATTCAGTGTGTGACCAACATCCTGATTTTTAATTCAATTATACAGATTAAGCTGTTTGCATACCCAAAGATTTAAAGTCACCTTTTCAAATTTAATTTAGGCTGAGGTTCATTTCATATCCCAAAGTTGGAGAATGGTCCATTTGTCATCATTTGCATTGATACCAGGGAAACCTGAGCTTCTCTCATGGAATAGATTGGGGGGAAAAACCCGGTATACAGTGCATACTGACTTCATGGATATTGCCAACCAGCTGAAAGTTATTAAAAGTGGAGGCTGGTAAAGGCTCAATATTTGCATTTTGGTCTTTCACTTCACAGAGACATGAAGTGATAATGGGGTCAGTCTAATTCCTAGCCTGGTTGCTGAGAGCTGAGTTTACAGAAATGGTTTTCTATTAATTGTGAAGAGTTAAATGTTTCTAAAATCTATTTGAATAGAGAACACCACATGAATATTGGGAAAAGTCATTTTTAAAATGATGAATTGGAAAATATAGCTTACAAAGAGGAAAAACAGAACTGTGTCTCATACTAAGAAAATGCTATATTTTTAAAAGCCCATGGCACAAAACAGATTAGTTAGGGAGTACTGAGATGAATCTTCATATAAGGCTCTACAATTTGTGATCATTTAGAGGTAGAGTAAATATATCATTTTATGGATAACAAATTAAATTGAAATCTCTCAGGGACACATTTATTGGGCACAAAGCAACATTTAATCACAAATGAATAAACAAATCCTCTGTTCCAGCTTCATATTCCCAAAGTTACAAAGTTAGCCTGGAATTGTTCTTCTTTTGAGAATGTTTTCATCATATCTTAAACCTCATTTTGACATCAAATTCTTCAATTTGAAACCACACTCCCAATCTACTAATATAAATCCACAGGGGATATGTGGCACTGTGGTGAGACCCAGACATATGGCGGGCGCATGGAAACTGCCTTCAAGGAGATTAGCCTAGTCTTGAGGCAAACAGAAATATGGAGAGGGAACAGTATGATGATGATGATGACGATGATGATGATGATATAAAGAAACATACAGTGCCCTTACCTTCTCACCATGCTAATCGATGAATATTTCCTGAACATTGTGGGCAGGGTTCTGACATAAACATCAAAGAGAGATTTAGAGAATAAGAACTGTGGGAGCGGAGAAAGATCAGCTCCCTATGGGCTGAAGCTCCAAGAAAGGAATGCTCAAATCATGAAGAAGAGATAGGATTTGGATCATTCCATATTGAGAGGAAGGGACAAAGTGCACAAAAGAAGAAATAAAAGTAGGGATGCACTTGGAAGGGAATTATCATGTAACAGCAAAGGGAATACTGGATTTGAGATCAGAGAAAATGATTTCAAATCCATACTCTGACACTTCCTACCTACCTGACTTTGGATGACCCAGTTAATCTTTGAACTTTCAGATTCCTCATTTGTAAACAAATTGGGGAAATTGGGCTCTCTGGTTCCTGAAATCCTGCCCACTGCAGAGCTATTTCTCTACTCAATTATGTTGCTGACAAACTGAGTTGCCAAGTCAGCTATACCAAAGGGCTCAAGAGATATGGTGGAAAGCAAACAGAGCTTCGGGTAAAGAAAGAGTCAAGTTCAAACTTGAGCTCTGGAAATGAAGATTGTTGTGTGAACCTGGTCAAGTCATTTCTAACTTAGTCTAAGTTTCTTCACCTACAAAACAGCAAGAACAATACATATATTAATAGGAAACAGTGAGGGAAGCATTTTTCAAGAATTAAAGCAATAGTCTCCATACCCTGGGCAAGGGCCTCTGATTGGCAATATTGTGAGTCCCAGGGAGACAAAAATAGCATTCTATCCTGTTCAGATTATCAAAAATGGCATGGCTTGAATCTATTTCCAAGCCAAACACAGGAATTATGTGAACACAATTACAAAACACTCTCCACACAATTAAAGCTAGATATAAATAATTGGAAAAACATGAACTGCTCATGGGTAGGATGAGCTAATATGACAATCCTACCCAAATTAATTTACTTATTCAGTGTCATACTTAACAATTTACTAAGAAATGCTTTTTATAGAATTAGAGAAAATATAACAGAGTTCATTTGGAAGAACAAAAGATCAAGAATCTCAAGTGAACTAATGAAAAAATGTGAAGGATGGAGGTCTAGCAGTACCAGAACTTAAACTGTACCAAAAAGTGGTGATCATGGCTAAGAGACAGAAGGGTGGATCAGTGAAATTGACTAGGGGTAAATGACCTCAGCCAGCTAGTTTTCATTAAACCCAAAGATTCTAGATTTGGGGACAGGAACCTACTATTTAACAAAACCTTTTGGGAAAATTAGAAAACAGTGTGGGAGAGATTAGGTTTGGATCAACACCTTATACCCTACACTAAGATAAATTCAAAATGGGTGAATGACTTGAATATAAAGAAGGAAACTAAGTAAATTAGGTGAACATAGAGTAGTTTGCCTGTCAGATATATGGGAAAGGAAAGAATTTAATACCAAGCAAAAGACAGGGTATATTACAAAATGTAAAATGAATAATTTTGGTTCCATTAAATTAAAAAGGTTTCATACAAACAAAACCAATGCAAACAAAATTAGAAGTGAAGCAACAATTTGGGGAAAATATAACAAAAACCTGTGTCAAATAACTAATTTATCAAATTTATAAGAAGCTAAGTTAATTGTATAAAAAATCAAGCTATTTCCCAATTGATGAATGGTCAAGGGACATGAATAATCAGTTTTCAGATAAAGAAATCAAAACTATCAATAAATATGTCAAAAAGTGTTCTAAATCTCTCATAATTACAGGAATTCAAATCAAAACAACTCTGAAGTACCACCTCACACCTAGCAGGTTGGCTAACATAACAGCAAAGGAAAGTAATGAATGTTGGATGGGATGTGGCAAAGTTTGGATATTAATGTATTGCTTTGGAGTTGTGAGTTGATCCAGCCATTCTGGAGGGTAATTTGGAACTATGCCCAAAGCGCTAAAGACTGTCTGCCCTTTGATCCAGCCACACCACTGCTGGGTTTGTACCCCCAAAGAGATCATAAGGAAAAAAATATTTGTATAAAAATATTTATAGTCACACTCTTTGTAGAGGCAAAAAAAATTTGAAAAATGAGAGTGTGTCCATTGATTGGAGAATAGCTGACCAAATTGTGGTATCTGATGGTGATGGAATACTATTGTGCTGAAAGGAATAATGAACTGGAGGGATTCCATGTGAACTGGAATGACCTCCAGGAATTGATGTAGAGTGAAAAGAGCAGAGCCAGGAGAATATTGTACACAGAGACTGATAGATACATTATGGCACAACTGAATGTAATAGATTTTTCTATTAGCAACAATACAAAGATCCAGGACAGTCCAGAGGAATTTATGAGAAAGAATGCTATCAACAGCTAAAGAAAGAACTGTGGGAGAAGAAATGCAGAAGAAAAGCATATGATCAATCACATGGTTCATTAGGTATAGGATTGGGAATTTGGGTTTTAAAAGATTACTCTACTGAAAATATGAGTAATATGGAAATAGGTTTTGGACAATGATATATTTATAACCCAGTGGGATTGCTAATCAGCTCAGGGAGGAGGGAGGTAAGAGGGGAGAGAAAGAACATGAATCATATATTCATGGAAGTAATTAATTAAAAAAATAAAAAATAAAATGGCTTGTCATAACCATAGCTACATTGTCTTCTTCCAGCATTACCATCCCTTTCTGCCCCTTCTTACTGCTAGCCTCCAGAGACTGTAAAATCTTCAAAGCTATTCCATGTTTTCCCAGAGATGTGACAATGTCCAGGTATTTGATCACTTGTCTATAAATTTTGAGATCCTGGAATACTCTGTGACCTTGGCCCGGGTATCTT
Source organism: Monodelphis domestica (assembly GCF_027887165.1). Lineage (NCBI taxonomy): Eukaryota > Metazoa > Chordata > Mammalia > Didelphimorphia > Didelphidae > Monodelphis > Monodelphis domestica. The sequence goes on along the minus strand of NC_077234.1, from coordinate 5,001,073 downwards.
GGTAGCACAGGCTTTGTCCTACCAGACAAAGTGGTATCTAGTGATTAGTAGCAGCTAGTGATTAGTCTTCTTTTCCCCACCACACTACCCAGATCCCTTTCATTTTCAGTTGAACAGAATGAATTATACAGGAATGCACACACATGGAAGTTATGGACTTCCTATTATAACATTAGCCCCAATGCAACTCTACTTCTAAACATCACAATTGCTGGGAAGAGCTCCACCATCCTGTCAAGTCAGGTTCCCAGATCTTGAACTCCTCTGACTTTACTGATGAGTGACAACTCACTGAATTCTGCTCCTCCAAAATTATCAAGGATCACAAAGCATTCACCAATTGATAAACGATCAATGGATATGAGCAGACAATTCTGATATGAAGAAATAAAAGCTGACTTTAGTCATATGAAAAAATGTTCCAACTTACTATTAATCAGAGAAATGCAAATTAAAACAAAGCTGAGGGATCACCTTATACCTATCAGACTGGTTAACATGACAAAAATGGAAACCAACAAATGTTGGAGGGGATGTGGAAAAATTGGTACACTAATACACTGTTGATAGAGTTACAAACTGATATAACCATTCTGGAGAGCAATATGGAACACAAGCCATCAAACTGTGAATTCTCTTTGGTCCATCAATACCAGTACTAAGTCTGTATCCCTAACAGATAAAAATTAAATAGGAAAAGGACGTCCTTGTACCAAAAAAACAAGCAAACAAACAAACAAAAAACACCAAACACGTATAGTCGCTCTTTTTGTGGTGGCAAGGAACCAGAAACTGAAAAGATGTCTCTCAACTGAGGAATGACTGGACAAATTATCATATATAGTTGTAACTCCGTATCATTGTGTCATAAGAAATTACAAACAAGATTATCACAAAAAAAAACCCTGTAAAGAATCAAATAAAATGATACAAAGTGAAGTGAGCAGATAACAAGGAAAACATTGCACACAACAATAGCAACAGTGTACAAAGATCAACTCTGAATGACTTTACTAGTACCAACAAAGCAGGGATCCAAAATAGCTCTAAGGGACTGGTGAAGAAATAAAGCTCTTCACAACCAAAGAAGTCCAGATGCAGGTTGAAGTAAACTATTCTTCACTTTATTTCCCCATGATTTTTTCTCTAGAATAAACATTGCATATCTTGTTTTACAACATGGGAAACATGGAAATATGTATTGCATGATAACATGTACAATTTATATACCTGCCTTCTTAGGGGGCAGAGAGTGGAATGGAGGAAGGGAACATGGATTGCAAAATGTCATAAAACAATTTTTAAAAATTATATCACCATGTAAAATACAAAGCTAGCAGGGATCTCAATTGTCCATCTGAAAGTCTATTCTCCAACCTCATGTTTCTTGACTTCTTGGGAATGTTTTATGTTGTGGCCATCCTGTCTTTCTAGAACCTTACTCTCTATTCCATGAGTCATGGGGTATGTTACCTATAAAAACTTCTTTCTTCCTTCTCAAACTAGGAAAGTGAATTATCTGAATGACTTACTAAAATCTTTGGTTTTGAATCCATTCATTAAAATAAAATTTCAACAATGTGAGATTAATTTCCAAGAATAACTAATTGCTACCAAAGAAGATAGAAACTGACCAGCTGAATTTCAACAGCAGAAAAAGCCCTTTAAAAATTTTGGTGGATAGGGGGTGGCTGGGTGACTCAGTGGATTGAGAGCCAGGCCTAGAGATGGGAGGTCCTGGGTTCAAATTTGACCTCAGGCACTTTCTAGCTGGGTGACGTTGGGCAAGTCACTTCACCCCCATTGCCTAGCCCTTACCACTCTTCTGTAATGGTTTAAAATAAATTGGTGGGTAGAACTAAAAAATGAATATGATGTTTTGGCGAATGTTTCCCATATGCTGCTTCTTCCATCTGGACATACATGCAGTATGTGTGTGTGTTTGTGTGTGTGTGTGTGTGTGTGTGTGTTATCCTTATTAGCTCTGACATCCCATCAACCAATCAGTCAATAAACATTTATTAAGAACTTACTATGTGCCAGGCATTGTGCCAAGGGCTGGGGATACAAAGAAAAACAAAAGACAATCCTTGCTCTCAAGATATTACAGTCAAATGGGGGAGACAATGAGTAAACATGGATGAACAAACAAGGTATATGTCGAATAAAAGGCCAATAATTAATAAAGGAAAGAAAGGCACTAGTATTGGGCTTGTTTGGGAAAGACTCTGTGGAAAGTGAGATTTTATTTATTTTATTGGAGATGAAGGGGACCAGAGACAGCTAGTGAAAATATATGGAGAAGGGAGAGGAAAAGTCTGGTTCAAGGAATAGCAAGAAGGCCAGGAACACAGGATCACAGCAAACATGAGTCATTAAAACCAAGTATCAAAACAAACTGAGTTTAAAATCAGACCTTCAAATCACTGGATTTTGGAATGTTTAAGCAAGATTTTGAAAGATAATGAAGAATTCAATCAATTATTCCCACTAAATATCATTAATAACACCATTTAAGGATAAAAATATTTGTGCTACTAATGCAATATTCCTTCACTTTTATCTCATCTTTTAAAATGTTTTATTTTGTGTGTAAATTTGATCATCACAATGCAGCTGGGTGGCACCAGAGTGCATAGAAGACTGGGCCTCGATTCTGAAAGACTTGATTTCAAATGTAGCCTCATAAACTTACTAGTTAGTAATACTGAGGAAATCTGCTTCTGTCTGCCTCAGTTTCCTCACCTATAAAATGGAAACAATAATAGTGCCAGCCTCTCGAGGCTGCTTTCAGGAGAAAATAAGTCATATTTGGCAAACTCTAAAGCACCATAAGGATGCAAGTTATTAGCCATTATTATGTACATAAGCATTAGTATATAATATTTATATAATGTTTCTTAATTTTTGTATCAATATGGGTATGTGATCAAAGAAGTTTAAAGGTTTAAGTTAAAAAGTTTAAAGTACAAGATAAATGTGAAGTCTTACATAAGGATTAGTAGAAGGCCAATTTGAATGGCAGATCCAATATTTGAACTTTATAGTACAGGCAATAGGGAGCCATTGAAAGTTTTTTTTATTATTATTTAATGATGGCTGTGACAGGATGAAATTGGAAACTTAATCTGGTATATTTGTTCACAATTAATTTTAGGGGGAAAGAGTAGAAATAAGAAGTGCAAAAGTGAAATCAGAGCAAAAGTTCAGATTTGTGACAGTAAGGACCTGACCTAAGGCTGGAGGTGATGGGAATGAAAACAGGAAGTGATGTAAGAGGTGTTTTATCATCGTCCTTTGACCCCTCTGGAACTTGGGGTCTGGGCGGTATACAGTATTTGGTAACAGAAGAACTGTCCCCATAGGTGTTCCCAGTGTCCACTCTTGGCCTTTCCACCATGGAGAAGAAAAGGAATGTAAAGGTCTCAGACACTAGTGGGAACAAACTCAAGCATCTGGGGCTTAGCATCATGGCATCTTCTCAGTTTCTGAGCATAATACACCATAATTTTGCTGGAGGGGATTGCAAACAAAAACACACACACACACACACACACACACACACACAAACTAGTTTCACTGTGATCCAAAGTTTGGTCCTATTTTTATACATAAAGTTGGAATTCTCCCCTCCCACCTGATGCCCTGACTATCAGGAAGCCCCGGTGCTCAGTCTAAGTAGCACCCAGCTGGGCAATCATGAGATTTATTATGTCTCCAACCAGACTCGAGAACACCACAAGTAGTGGCTGAATATATCCAGCCTACACCAATGGCCACCAAGAGTCTTTCGTTTCCTTAAGTTCCGGGATAAAAAGCAGAAATCTCTGGGTCTGTTGATACAGATTCAATACTACGGAAACTGCCAGTAAGGTCCAGCTAAGATGGGGAAGCAGGAAAAATGCTGTCAGTAACCCCCTGGTCCCAGCTTCCAACGTCTTTAGTTCATCCCTTAGCTATCCAACACTAATTCTTGTCCCCCACGATTAACTCGCTTAGGAATGGTGGCGGGGGGGGAGGTCTATCAGAAGCTCCCAGGTCTGGCAGATTGTCCAAAGGCCTTCTCCTATCAAACATGGCTGTAGATGAAAAAATGGGGGGTGACAAAGAGGAAAGAAGAAAATTTGTGGTATGTGTGTTTGGAGGTGAGTAGATAGCAAAGCAGGTCAAGCCTAGGTGAAGTTGACCAGAGAGTGATGGTCTTTGGTTTTGCTCCATCCCCTTCAATGCCCTTTTCTGGAGGCAGAAAAATGCCCTGGTCACTCCATGCCACTGTCTATCTGCACCTGGAATCTTTTATGTGTCTCTCCTCTAGGATGACAGTGACTGTTCATATCTCTAAGTGGTCAGTTTCCATCTTCCCGATGTTAGATCGGAGCCTGAAGCCCAGCGGCCCTTGCAACAAGCAGGCAAATCCAGGAAGAGACAAATCTATCAGCTAAGCTGGCCAAGGGCATCCAGGCTGATGGGAAGCCTGACATTGACGGCTGTATCTGCTCCGGCAGCCGGAGCTGGCACAAGAAATGAGTCCTCCTGCCCTGCCTGAGTAGGGGCAGCAGTTAATGAAACCAGCTCTTCCTTGTAATCGAAAGGTCACTGGCTAAGTGAGACAAACATTTATCCCTCAGTTGGGGACTCCACTCCCCCTCTCCTTTGACATAAGGCTTTTAAGACTGGGGAGCACTAGCAGAGGATGCCCGTCTCTGAAGTTCAACCCAATCAATGACAATTAAGAAGCCTGGTCATAACAATTTACACTAGGAAGTAATGCAGTCATTTCTGACTCGGTAGTTTAGGAATCTAATAGCATTTTAAATGCACAAGGGAATTTGACCTCAAGATGCTGTAGTACGTTATAGCAATATATTTCTATTTCGATATTACTGTTATTGAGAGGTCTGACAGATACAGCTATATCGATGGAAATAAATTTATCGCAACAGAATCATTATGTGAAGTAAGTTCCCATTTCATCATTTGACAAATCCAAGCTTTTAGATGCGATTGGGTTTCTTTGATCTTAGGAAAAGTTCAACGTCAATGAGAACTAAGGGTCATCAGCTGATTACTCTGTGTTTTAAATAGTTCTACTCCAGAACAAAAATGGCAGCCTAAGCTCCCTCTGTCTCGTAAATAAACAGAGGGGCATGTGAAAAGTACCTCCACTCCCCTGAAGTCATCCAGCAGAGGCATGGCACCCAAAGAACCAGCATCACCATTACTGCACTTCAGAAAGGGAAAAGAGCCTGTTCAAAGCGGGCATTGTCCTGGGGCCCTTGAAAAGGACTCATTGGGCTTTGTTTTCTTTGTAGGAAAGAACCGACATCCCTATCTCTTTGTGGCTCTGTACACATAGTAGGAGAAGCCACAGAGAGGTACACTTAGGGTGATGTCAATTTTGACCTTTTTTTCATAAAATGAAAAATGATAAAAGATTAACTTTTTAATTTTTTAATGCAAAATATGAAGCATTTATTAAACTGCATCTATGTAAAGGCTAAAAAATATATGTACCCAAGTCATAAATGAATCCATTAATTTGGCCCTGGCAGACACAGAGCAGAAAAACAATTGAAAATGACTCAGGCCTGGGCAAAGTGTGAAGAATAGAACATGCCACATTAGATTCTCAGAGCTGTTTAATTTTACAAGGTGTTAACATCAAGAAGTCAATGAATTTTAAAAAATCTTTTCCACTTAAAGAGGAAACAATCCCAATGACAATCACTGGGCCAGAGTTAGGAGTTCCAGGTCCAGCTCCATTGCCAACTGGGGTGATTGGGGGTGTTATTCTATCAGAATAAGCATCTCTTACATACAGAAAGTCAATTAGCCAATAAGGGAGACAGCTTCACTTGCACCGTGGTGGACTCCAACAAGGACTTACAGGCAAGTGTGTGCTACTCATTTGGCACACACACATCCAACCTATAAGCTTGATTTCAATGAAGCCTCCTTTTCCTTTGGACTGTGTATATTTATGGGACTGTTTGTGCTGGGATGTTTTTTTAGGGGGAGGGATCTTTTGACCAGTTGTTTTCATTCTACTATCTGAATGAATAACTGAGCTAAAAGAAAATTCTTTCTACAGTAGAGGTTTTCTGACCTGGTCCATGGAGCCCCTCAGGAAGAGATTTCAGGTAGTCTAAGAACTTGGAAAGGGGGAAAAAACACCCTTTAATTCATACAAACCACAAAGAGAAATCTAGAAATTTCTTAACTGTTTTTAATATTTTTATTTTATTTTTAATTTAATTTAATTAATCTTAATATTATTCTAAGAGGTCTATAGGCTTCATCAGATTGCAAAATAGGTTCAGGACATAAAAGGGTTAAGAATATATTGTCTATTGGTTGCTTGGTAATGGGAAACATACTTAGGTCAGAAGCTGATGAACAATGGTACTAGAAAGAGGCTAGCTGGGCTACCCCAGCATTCTGCTGATCACTGGGGATTCTAACCTCAGACTATGAGTGTGAATTGGGAGTGGGGCTCATTGGAGGCTTTCTAAAAGTTTGGATTGAAAATCCAGAAATTAGGATGGATGAACTCTACAAGCCTAGAAGGCATTTCCTGCTCACTCTTGTCTGTTAAATTCTTTATATCTCACCAAGGAAGGAAACTAATTTTCCCAGTGAAAAGGAAGGTCATTTCCTTGTTAATCTTCACTTTCTCCCATTTAATCCACATTTTACTACATGAGACTGAGACATTTAGGAATTCCCACCCTCCCAAACAAATGACCTTGAATTCTCTGTTTGAATACTTTAAAAATAGGAGTTACCCACTATTTCTCAAGATAACCTAATTCACTACTAGATATCTTTGCTTTTTCCTGAATCCAACCATAATTTATTTCTTTGCAACTCCCCAAATCCTTTTCCCCCTGGTTCTTCTCTAGGATCAAACAGCCCAATCACTTATTAAATATTTGCTGGATTAAATTGGATTTTACATGGATATATCCAGGGCAGGACACATTTTTTTTAAAAAAAAAAAAGCCATTTCCCAGCTTAGCCCTCCAAAAAAAAAAAATCCAGGAATCAGATTACTCCAGAAATATAAAGCAGAGAAAATGTATCTCCTCAAAACTTCCTGCTTCTCAAAGGAACCTCAGGCCTCTTCCCTAAAGCCCATTGTTGTACAATACATGCAGTTGGTTCAAGTCCAGAGTTTGTACCACCATAGGGGTACTCTGGATTTGTCATTTTGTACAACTGAAGGGAACCATAAACTCTGTCTCGTATTGGGTAACTTGGTACAAGTCTCTTCCAAGTCCTATAATCTTCTAATGCCCTTGCCAGTCTATAGCCCCTCCTCCTGTCCCACAGGTCTTGCCTCTTTCTTCCTCCCTCACTAGGCTAAAGGTGAAATAATTTTTTCTCATTTCCTAGATTCCTTAGGAAGCAGAGTATTTCCCTTTCTCCTTCTACAGCCATCGTTCTTGGCTTCAAAATGAGACTTGATTGCACAGTCACATGATCCACCAAACAGGAGGGTGTCTTTTAGGATTCCACCTGTGGGATAGTTCAGATTATTGGGGGGGGGGGTTGGTCATGGGTATTCAGGTCCTCCTTTGATATTCTCTTGAGCTAAGTTATCAATCCTTCATCAATACATGTTGAGATATACTATTTTCTAAGTCCTCTTGTTCACCTTTACTCACAAGGTTCTTCTATCACATTATTCACCTTCTCCTCCTCATTCTGAATAAACCTATCTCATTTCTCTCAGGATTTCACTATAATCTATATTTTCACTAAAAAGTCCCAAAGCACTCCAAAATTCTCTCCTAACCAACTTCAAAATATATAGTCCAGATTGGAAGTCCTTTCCTTCTTACCTGCAAGGAGCATCACATTTCATTGATAGGAAATTTTTAGACTGGTAGTTCTTGACCTTGACAGAGTGTAAAGTAACTTTCCGTTGACCTTGTGTGTATGTATGCGTATGTGTATATGTGTGTGCGCACGCATGCATGCACACGTGTAGCAGGGTGTTGCTGAATGGACTCCTTTGGCTATTGGCGATAGCCTTCTCAATATATTTTATTGTCTACTTACAGAATTGAAGGAAATGCTAAATTTCAGTTAGGGATGAGTGAAAATAAAAATATTTTCCCATCCATGTACATAGATGTTCTGAAATTTATCCACTGACCCTATGGGGGTTCAAGGACCTGCAGTTAAGAACTCTGGTTATGGAAATCACAAATTCACATCATCCCAATAATTGGCTGGCCAATCCTTCCTTGTGTTCCCATGAGACAAATAAGATTATGAAAGTTGACACAATTCCATTTCATCATAGCCAACTCCACCTCATGCTGGGTTGCCCTCCATCTTTAACTTGTCTTTAGAGAAGGAGTGTACAAACTGGAGCCAACTTCCCAAGGCTGCACATTTATAATTCAATGGGGTTAAGAAATACAAATGGAGAGAAAGAAGACTTCTAAGGCAGATGTCTCAAAAAAGAATAAGAAGATATGTAGAATGCAAAGATTAGGGGTGTTTTAGTTCAGTTCATTCAGCTATGGTTGATGGAACTAATATGTAGAGATGCTTCCATACAATGAGACCTACTTACTCTCCTTCTTGAGTCATGCTTTGCAGATATAACTACCTCATAAGAGACTCTAGCCATGTTCACTTCATTCCCAGTTCAACTCTTCATTACCTCTCTGAGCGAGTCTCCTCTTCCTTCCAATTCTACTTTATGTTTTGTCTTCTCTCAGAGTGTAAAGTAACTTTCCGTAGAGTAGCGACTATCATGTTTCCTTGTATTTGCAGCCAGCACATCACAGTGTGCCTGGAACAAAGTAAGTACTTAAATGCTCACTCATTTACTGGATTTATTATCCAGATAACTAGCTACCACTCTATCCAGGTACCCCTCCATCGATTTGGGAAAACAATTGTCTTGCAAATACCTTCTGTTCCTCTCCCTTCTTCTTTTTCTTCTTCTTCTCCAGCTCTGGTGGGGGATAGATTGTATGATAGACCTGCTTGATGTTTATAAATTATTGGGAAATTATATTAGTTTACACACCAAATAATTAATGAAAGACAGCATTGATTAATTTTGAGAAGGAAACAAGAAGGAATCCAAAGGGGAAAAAATAGAGATGAGAACTAGAGCTTACAGTAAGAGTGAAGCTGGACTTTGAAGGACAGGCAGGATTTAAATAGATGGAAGAGAAACAAATGTGCAAATAAATGGCTTTTCCTACTTCTCTTGTGGAAATAATGGGAAATTCAGGGCTACAATGAGGTACATTTTCATTATCATGAGCCTTACTAAGCACCAGGAGGTGGGATGTGTGTGGCATATAATTTCTTAACATTCAAGGCAGAGTAGGCAGAACGGTGCTAATGGAACAATGTCACAGGTGTTGAGTCTTCCCAAGAAGTGCAATAGCACTTGAGAATGTACAAAATCTCTGTAAGGGAATGAGAAGGTTAGGCAGGGAGAAAGCTAAGCATTGAATTGGATATTTTCTTTTTTACCTGTATGAAAAAATAATGTAATTTCCTATTTAATAATAATTCACATCTTCTGAGTTGTTTTTCCTGAGGGTCAAAATGAGAAACTTTATTAAGATTTTTTTTCCTTTTCAAAAGAGAATGCCTGAAGAGAGAAAGAAAATCTTCCTCCTAACTTTCTATCCCTCCCAATAGTTTGTACTGATGTAGAATTTTTTGTTTTATTTTGTTTTAGTATTTGCAAAGTGATTTACAAATATTAACTCATTGAAACCTCAAAAGGCTAAGAATTTGGTGCTAACCCTCCCCCCCCTTTACAGATGTAGACACTGAGGCTGAGAGTAGTGAAGGAAGTTGTCCAAGTCCACGCAGCTAGTGTCTAAGAAGAGATTTGAACTCTGCCCTTCTTAACTCCAGGACCAATGATCTATCCTCTATACCACTCTTATCAAATTAAGGATGTATCTTAAAGAAGGAAAAGGAAGTAGGCCATGACTATCCAACAGTCCTGAATGTTGTGTCAAATTTGACTTTTGCTAGTCATCAGTTCTTGTTGGAAAAGATTTGAAATTTAAAAAAATGAACTCCAGAAACAGTGTGATATGGTAGCCAAAACTACTATGTTAAGAAATATTTGTCTGAAATTCCAAAGATCTACTACTGCTATGGTCTGACCTCATCAACCCTATGCAATTTGGTGTTCTGATTTGGGCAATACACCATAGAAGGTGACTGCCAAATGCTAATGCAGCCAGTGTGTGGTAGGCAAAATGATGTTGATGGTGATGATGGGAAAGCCTCAAGAATAGTTTATATGAGAATTATTGAAAGAATAAAAAAAAAACTTTTGTCATAAAGAAAAGAAGATCTGAAGAGATATGATAGTAATTTTCAGATATGTGAAGGGCTGTCCCATGAAAAACGTGTGACTTATTGTGCTTGGTCTCAAAAGCAAATCTAAATACAATGAGTAAGAGGGCACAGTGATAAAGAGCATCATACTTAGAGGATAGGAATTGAGGATTTGTCTAGTAAAGTCTTTTTTGAGATTGACTGGACCAATTTCCTGTTTTACAAAGGTGGAGATTGAGGTCCAAAAAGGTTCAACAATTTGCACATCATTTGTTTTCAAACTAAGAGTTCTGACCATTGAGCTAATTGGCCTTTTCCACATGGAAATTAATGGACAGTCAATAAAATTTGCCCTACTATGTGCCAGACACTGAGTTAAGCACTGAGAATACTATGAAAGGCAAAAGATAGGACCTGCCCTCAAGGAGCTCATAGATTAAGGGGAGTCAACATGAAAACACCAATGTATGAACAAGATATCAACAGGATAAATTGGAAATAATTTACAGTGTGAAGTTTGGATTTGACACTCGCTTGATTGTAACAATGAAGGTACTTAGATCTTCCTTAATTGTGAAGATTAAATTGTAATCCCTTATCTATTTTTAGATTTAATCCCCAAAGTGTAAACATGGTACTTAAAGTTGAATATAGAGATCTGTCTATTTTTGCCCAAAAGTGGGCAAGCAAAGTACTTAAAATTGAGTATGGAGATCTTCCCATTTTGATTTAATCAAAAAAGATAGGAACACCCATCTCACACACTGAGTGGGAGGTCTGTGACCCATGTGTGAAAGAGTGGGTGATGAATCAGAATTGACTGACTACCTTCTGAGTGATCCTAGAGTGGAGCATAGGCTGTGATTGGTAGATGTAAAGATTAAGGGAAGTAATGTAAGAAAAAAGGTCTTTAAAAGAAAGAGACAAGGGCCTGAACTCGGTGCTTCTGGTAGTTCAACTTGGAACTCTCACTTGGAGTGACACCTCCTGTGAGAGAGAGTTCTTCTGGAGTTCTACTTGCAGTTCTACTGAAGTGGAGAATTTTCTTCATTCAGAAGAGTGCTGACTGTACCTGTTTCCTGGTGACCCCTTTTCTTTGGCTTTCTGGTGAGGGCAAGGATGACTCCCTTTCCCCTGGCCTTTCCAGAGGCATCAGCCTCCAGAAAGGTCCATCATCTTGAGACTCCTTTCCTTTGGCAGGGTCCTCTGAACTCCTGCCTAGCTCAAGAGGATCTTTCTCTTTTTCTTCTCTTTCTCTCTTCCTTAATATCTTCCCTCTTTATTGTAAAATAAACTACCATAAAATCCATTCTGACTTTAGTAATTTATTTGGGATTTAGTAATTAAAATCCCTGGTGAACAACTAAAATTATATTAAGTCCAACCATAAATTTAACAATCAGAAGATAAGAGGAGGAATAGGAAAAGGTTCGTGCAGAAGGTGACTGGAAGCCAGTGGTAAATGGATGAACATTTCTGGAGGAGAATTCTTTATTCAAGAGGAATATATACTACTTCATCTGACCTGATTATAGACCAGATGAGCCCTGACATCCCATTCAATTTGGAGGATTGATGATTTGACTGACAATTGTCCTTTGCAGCACTATTCTCAAAACCAGGTTTTTTTTTTTTTGCTGATGCAATGTCAGAAGTTTTTCTTACTACTCTCAAAGCCTTCTTCCCTGGGCTTTGAGATGCAGGTGTTTTCTATGACATGGCTAACAGGTTTATGCAACTTTCCCAAAATATCCCTGCACTTGAGAACTTCTGTCACTTTAATCAGAGTAGGTCACCCAGAAGAGCAAAATCTAGCAAGAACTTTGAATGATTGTCTGCACCTGTAAGTTCCTGGTTTGAGACATAGGGGTGTTTATGACCACCTTTTCCAAAATATCATCAGGATCCTGGAGAATAATTTTTGGTTCATGAAAAAGACATCAGAACCAAAAGATGATGGGAAATTTTGTTGTAGGACAAGAGGAGGGAGAACTTTAAAGGATATAAATAAGGGCATAAGGAGATGAGAAGATTATGAGAACACCATGACATTGAAAAAATGCCTCCAATGATCATTTCTCATTGCTTTGGGAAGGATTTAAGTTATCAGGGAATATCTGAAATTATATCTACCCCACTGAAAAAATAATAATAATAGAAGGATTGATTCTGCAGATGAGAAAAATACAATTATAAGAAATGGACATCTGGCAAAGAAGGGAATCTGTAAGGAGAATTCAGCATGACTTCAATTGGAAGAACAGAGATAAAAATCTTCCTGGAAGCTCTTTATTAACCTAGAAAGAAACTATTCTTTGGAAAACAACAAACTTGACTTCAGAAGAGGCCTTACTTTATTGAGCAGGTGCCAAGAAAACAGAATGCATAGTATATTCATCTCCTTCTGCATTGCAGCAGGGTGGGGAATATGAGTTCTCCAGGGGGTCAAGATGGCACATATGGAAAAGAGAAATGGATTTCAAGTAACAGGACCCAAATTTAAATCCTCCGCTTTGTCACTTACTAACCTTGTGACTTTGGACAAGTCATATCAGTCTTTGAGTCTCAATTTTTCCACTAAAATAAGTAGTGAAACAAGAAGGCATCTAAGTAAAGTTTCATCCCACTCTGAATCTATGATCCTAAACCAATGAAGGTGAACATTTTAGAGACCATGTGCCATGCTCCACCCTCAGACTGCATAATGTGCCCTGTCCCCCAGTCCAAGTGCTGTCTCCTCCCCCCTCTTACTCCAAACAGGGGAGGAGTAAAAGGAGAGGAGTGGCCTGGGCAGTTCACTCAGTGGAGGGAGTAAATGCTTTCTTTGGGCTGCTGAGCAGAGGGGCAGGGAGACATGGTGGAGAGGGGGGAAGGGAACAGCTCCACCAGAGTCCCTCTGCCTTTCTAGGAACAAACTTTAATGGGGGATGCATGCATGCCCACAGAGATGGTTCTGCATGCCGTCTTTGGGACATGTGTCATAGATTCATCATCACAGTCCTAAACTGTACAATAGTAAAATTCAATGAAATATCTCTGTTCTAAGAAATTGTGATTTTTTTTTCTATTGGATGATGCATCAAACATTGAGGGGATTATCAGGCATATGGAGTCAAGCAGATACACACAGACAGACAAATATATACACAGAAATAACAATATATATATAAATTTTGCATGAATATTTTAATGTTATACATGATTATCTCTTTTATCTAAATTTCAAAAGATTCAAATGCTCCAACAACACTCAAAGATAGCACTGGTTAGGGATGGATGACATTTTCTGGGAGCAATCAGATATGCTAATATGCCACTACTATGAGTGTTTATGCTCCCATTCTGCAGTTCCTCTGACTCCCTTCAGAGCTATGAATGTGCTGCTACTGTATGCTTTCATGTGTTAGTCTGCAAAGAAATATTGGAGAGCCCCGAATCTAGAACCCAAAAGATCATGAATCAGAAACTTAAAAAAAAATAAGCAAATTCCCTTTCTAAACATGGAAATTGATTATTCAGCTTCAAAAGCATTCAGAGGAAAAGTGGATCAATTCTAATTTGAAGGCACCATTCTTAGAGCCTTCAAAGTAGTACCATGGACAGAGCACTGGTTTGGGGATAAGGAAACTCAAATTTCTCTTTTGATTCAGCCATTTTCTATTTGTGTGACCTAGGACAAATCACTCAACATCTGTCTATCCATTTCCTCACATTGCAAATGAAGGTTTTAGACTATGGTTCCCCAAGATGCTGAACAGCTATAATCCCATATTATAAGAGGTAATGCTGCCACCATGTGGTACTTTGGATATCCCACTTGCATCTCAAACTCAACATGTCCCATGCAAATTCTTATCTTTGCCAAAAAACATAGTTTTCTTTTCCAACTTCCTTTAAAAAAAAGGGTGTTAAAATTCACCAAGGGTTTATATCACGTGTAAATAGAAAGTTAACCTGATTTTCCAATGTGTGTTTCTGTTCAGAGTTCATTTACTAGTAGAGAACTGAAGCCTATCAGTATTAACATTCTTATAAAAATGAAACCAAAAAACATGAATAAGTTGGATAAAGTTTAATACTATAAAAATATTTTTGAAGTCACAAAATGTACCCAATAATATAACAAAAATCACTGTATATTTGAGAATATCATGATCCTTTCAGTTTTTCAATTTGGAAACCTTTGTTATCTTCAACTCCACTCCCTTGCCCCATATCTAATCACTTGCTGGATTAAGTGGATTCTGCTTTGTGAACATCTTTGAAATGTATTGTCTGCTATTTATTTAGAGGGTCACCACCCTTGTTCAGGCCCTTATTTCCTCAGACCTAGACTATTGCCTTCAGTCTCTCCCCTCATCTCATCTTCCTCATAGAGTCAAAAGAATTCCTAAAGTATCAGCATGACCATGTAACTCTTCTTATCAGTGAATTCCAACAACTCCCTGTGGCATCTTGGTGCAAATACAAATAAGTTTGTCATTTAAAGTCACTTTCACTTGGGTTCAGTTTACTTTTCCAGGCTAGTTACATATCACTCACATTTTCACACTCTACAATCCAGTTAAGGACGTTAATCTCCATATGGGACATTTGTTCTCCTATCTCCCTTGCTCTAGCCAAGTCCCATGCCCAGGCTGCGAGGCCATTTTTCTCTTAGAATCAAAAGCATCCACAAACCTCAACTCAAATGTCTCCTTTTACATAAGAAAGGCATTTCCTTACTACCAATTGGTCTTGCTTCCTTTTCTTCTACTTCATTATTATGCAAATGTATCCAAACTCTGTTTGATTCCATGAACTTTGCATATGGGGTTTTCTTGGCAAAGATGGCTGAGTGATTTGCCATTTCTTTCTTGAGTGTGTCCCCATTTTACAGACAAGGAAAGGAGGTAAATAGGAATGAAATGAGTTCTCCACAGTAGCAGGTAGGTTCTGAGGTCACATTTGAACTGATATCCCTGGCTCTACTATGCACTATGCTATCTAGTTACCATTTTCCTAATTGCCTTAAAGTTACTTTCTAAATAACTTGTGCTTTTTTATGGATACCTGCTGTCTTCATAGATAGACTATGAGCAACTTTGGGGCAGGGGCTTGTTCATTGTTGTCTTACTTCTTACACAAGACCTGGCACCTGGGCAGTACTTCATAAATGCTTGTACATGAATTAGAACCTACAAAAATAGTAAGTCTGGAAGGGAGCCTCCATTTCAGAGTTCATGTTTTTGCCAGGTTTATAAAATTGCCAGCAGATGGGAATGCCTGACATTTATGTATGATCCGTAAAGCAGGTGATACAAATTCCTCTACCACCCTATTAATAAATCCGAAAAAAATTTAGTTCTTCCTGTGCTCTAACTTGAATCCTTTCTGGAGAGACAGAAAACTAACCTCTCCTGCCCCATAACAGGGAAACAGGTGGTTGGGTTCTTCATCCTCTGTTGCCTGAATAATCATGTCTATGCTTGAAGGCCACAGTGGAGCATCATCTAAAGTCAGAACAATCTAGTTTTTGAGCTTTTACCTACAGGTTTCATTTTCAAAATTTTATGAATTGCTTTTGAAATCTTTCTCTGAACTTTCCTCAAATTGTGTAACACTGCTTGATGTATATATGTGAGTCCATTAATACCAGCATGAATAAAAATACAGAATACCAGTAATTAAAGACACATTTTTGAGGGGGGGAGGGACAATCTAAGCTTTAAGGAGACCAGGAAGCAGTTTTATCAGAGAAAATACCTAGCTCAGGATAAGCTATTTAAAATGATCTCTATGTATGCAAATCTCTAATAATGATTAAAAATATAAGATAAATATAACTTAAAGGACAATAAAAATAATTATAACTTGGATACATTCTTTGGAGACAGCTAGGATTGTCATGATCTTGCCTTGGAAGTAGGTAAGAGCTGGAATGTTCCTTTTATTCTCTCAGAAAAAGAAATAAGAGAACAAACATAAGAAGAATATTTTGTTTAAACAAAGAGGAAGGATGAAAGGACAATGGACAAAGCCAATGCAGAGCTTGTGGCTATCATGGAGAGGGAGAGGAAAGAAGGAAGAGGGAAAGAGACAGAGGCAGTGAATCAGAAGCAGAGAAGAGAATGGCCACAAGGAAAGAGGAGGTAAAAGGGAAGAAGGGAGATAAAAAGAAGAGAGACAGAAGCATTGCATAGTTTAATAACAACACTTCTGCCTTGTGGGACCAAATGGAACAAGTCTAGCTCCTCAATCACAAAGAAACCTTTCAAATACATAACTAAATTCATCTCTCTCTCTCTCTCTCTCTGCTTCCACTGTCATTCCAGTTTTCACTTCTGGGCAGATTAAACAGGTCCAGTTCCTCCACCCTCAAATGATATGATTTCAAGGTCTTTCACCATCTTTGTCCTTTCTCTGAACAGTCCAGTTTATCAATGCCCTTCTGAAACAGGAATGTCTAGAACTGAACACAGTGCTCCAAAGTAATTCTGATGATGACAAAATTCAATAGAACTCTCACCTTCTGAGAACTAGAAGCTACTCCAGTTCTCTTAATGCAGCATAAGTACCTATTCATTTTTCCCTCTTTTGGGGGGAAGAGTGTGTAACTATTAAAGTTTTCCCCTCTTTTTCAGGGGATAGTGCCCTATTTAAGAGTTAATACATTGAGACTGAAGTCCAATAGAATACCTAGAACTTTTGTCAGAACAAGTGCAGGCTGTCCAAACTTTCCACGTTTTAAAGAGACACACTTGACATGTTAGTACTCAAGGAAAAAAAATTTACATTCATTCTTATTGAAATCAATCTTGTTAAATTCAACCTAAGGTCCCAGGTTGTCAAGATCCTTTTGGATTCTATCTCTGCCATGAAACAAAGTTTTAGCTGTCCCTCTGAATTTTTATTCTCCTGTCATCAATTCTTATATTTTGATCATATCTTTCCTATTGCTCTGAGACTAATCCTTCTGCATCATATTGATTTTGGTCAGTTGTGTCCAACTCTTCATGATCTCATGAGCCATAGCTATCCGTGGAGTTTTTGTGGCAAGGATACTGGAATGCTTTGTCATGTCTTCCTTCTGTACATCCTTTCATCAGGCAGTCAGATGTTGAGTTGACCATGGTCATACAGATCAAAAGAGTATCACCAAATTTAAACTTAGTTCCTCCTACCAGAGACTCAGCATTCTGTCCAAGGAGCCACCTAGCTGCTTCCTGAGCCATCAAGGTTCAAATGAAAACCAAAAGCTTTTCTTTTTCATAAAATTCTCAGAATAATTTCAAAGGGATGAGAATTTCCCTGTGAATCTTAGGCATTAGCCTAGTTTCTTGGGCAGTTGAAGGCTTATGTCTAGCTTCTCTGCTGTAATTCACCAAAACTCAATGGCAGAAAGGACCCTCAAAAGACTCCATATCCAACCCAATCTGAACACAAATCTTAACTATAAAATAGCTAGCAATTCATAATCAAGTCTCTGTATGAACTGAAGAGAAATAGACTGTCCTCTCCCATAAGCAGTATATGCACTTTTTCAAAAGCCCCAGCTGTGTTAGGAAATCTTTTACTGCTCATCTCCATGGCTATCTCCTTCGAAAGTCTCTTCTTGATCTGCTTCTCCAGTTAATAGTGTTTCTTCTTGGAAATTACATTATATCAGAAGGACTCCTATATCAAGTACATTTGGATATTACTTTTCTGATTTTTGTGATGGTCCCACAATTGGCTCACCCAAACTTCCCTCCAATTCCCTTCTTAAACTTTCAGTCTCATTCCCCTTAACCTTCTCTGCCCATATCCCAATTCTGTTCTTTGTCTGCTACCATTGGGTTTTCTGAACCCACTCCTTTTTAGTTTGTTTTTGCTTTCTATAGAAATGGTCCATCATTCTAGACATCTTCCTCTCATATTCCCTCTGGCTTCTAGCTCTCATTGTTATATGACTCTTTCCAGAAGACACTGCTTCCTTGCCCATCCTACCTAACACTGATCCTATGTTCTCTCATCCCACTTCCTCCTGCAAACACAGTGGTAATAGATAGGAAGTATGAAAACTGACCTTTACTTCCAGACCTTTATTTTGTCACCATTTCCATGGTAAGTTGCCTAGACATACATTCTCATTGCCTCCACAGTTCCTCTCCTTTCAATTCATTTAATTCTCATCCCTAAAAAATCTGGCTTTTGCTCTAATCACCCAAATGCAACCTCTCTCTTCCTTGTTGTCTTTATCTGCCTCTCAGAAAATGCCATTATATAATGAAACTGTGATTTAAAATGCATTACATTATTCTCTAGAACACAGCTATAATCATGTCTTAGCCCAAGGCAACCACTTTAAAAGCAGTCACTATCCTTGCCTAAATCTAAATCCTGTGTAGATGCAGGAAGGAAAAGACAAAAGTGAATTCTCTACTAGGTATATTTAGTCACTAGCTAGCCAAAGAATATCTTCATGCTCTCAGAAAAAGAAATAATGGAATTGGCTGTTGAGTAAAGCATGTTTTTACCCAGATGATCCCCTTCTCCACATAAATGGATGAAATGCCTACATTTGGGTAAAGAAACAGAATTGCCATTAGAGTGATCCCTTAATCCCCTCCCCTAAATGTTGTAATTCAGATTCTATCAAATCCAACTGGGGCATGTGAAGAAGGGAACAGGGATTTGGTTGTGTGAATGGTGTACCTTGTGTTTGAGAGTTAGTCCAGTCAAGCATGAATCTTACCACTAAGCTGACTACCAGAGGGACAATTTTTAGTGGCTACTCTTTTAATGTAGTTATATTATAAGTTATTCTTATTCTGTTTTCTTCTCTTTTCATCCCTTCACATGTTTCCCTTATTTTCTTTTTATTTACAATATTTCTAATTTCTAATAATATAATAAAATACATTACATTCAAATATGAGACTCTATTTAGCCATTTCTCCCAATCATTGCATTTATGTTATTTCCAGTTATTTTGTCATTCAAAGCAAAGCTTTCATGAATATTTTCATACTTTTCATACTTTCATAGCATTTTATCCTCTCAGTAATGTTCTTAGGACCTGATGAAATAGTACAATTAAATTGGAAGCATAATGGAAGCATGAACAGCTTCACAATTCTTAATGTATATTTCCATCCTGTTTTCTAAAATAACAATTCACAGCTGCTCTAGCAATGTAACATTAGACTTGTTTCTCCATGCTTCTATCAGCATTTAATTTGATCAACTTAACAAGTCTAGTTCTCTGTTAACATACATCACCATGATGTTATTAAGGTAGATTGGTCCCTGGGCAGCAGACACAATCTTTTGAAAGCCAAGCCCTTTTCAAAACTATGTTTTTCCAGCTTGATCATACCCAGTGGAACTTTTATTCCAATTCCACAACTCCACCCAAATGGAGGATTATGTCCACAGTTTGATGGGTATTAAAATAAGACTTTTGCAGAATATTTATGCTCTCTAAGCCACTACTATCTCACAAGAAACTAGGTTTGAATTATGTGTATGGTCAGACTTAGATCTACTGCTACCCTCATGTATGCTCTTATGTGAGGGCTCTCTAGGTAATCTAACATATTTAACTTATCTAAGATCCCTGCTATAGACTTGTCTAAGAAGTCAAAGCTGGCCAAAGTGGAAGGGTCTGCCTCTGGAAGTAGTGAGGCTTTACAAGAGGTCTCTAAGAGAAATGAAAACTGAATTATCACTTCTCGGAGAAGTAGATGTGATCCTAGTTCAGGTACAAGTTGGGATCTCTGAAATTCCATAGTTCTTAGTAATTCCATAGTAATCCTTAACAGATGATTTACTGTAAGTTTATTCAACTCTTCCCAGAGAGTAGATATGGATTACAGTCCTTAAGGAGTCCCTCTCACAGACAACCTAAAGATAAGGGGATATATTAGGGATGCCGCCAAGGATTTTAAAGGTAAGAGGAAAGAAAAGAGCCCAGTTCTTGGGGACTAACATTGTCTACTCACAATTTTGCCCAGGAAAGAATATTTTGCAAACCTCTTGTAGATTGAAAGAATCAGATCCATCTGGTTTCTTAGTACATCACCCATTTTCTCAGAGTTCAAGCCAGAGGTCTTAGTACACTCTGTACATGACATTGTAGTTCCCTGAGTGAGGGAATACTGAGGCCTGAGCAATGCATTCCTAGGCAGCACTTATTGAAGACCATCAATCAGAATCCTAATTTTTATGTGGATACGTATTTTACTTCTGAAAAATATTTCCAAATTCCTTGAGGTAAGAAACTAAGTTTCTGGTTCTTTTTTATTCAGTGTCATCCAATCCCATGTATACATACATGCATGTAAATATACATACATATATAAGCATTCATATAACTACTGAAGGGTGCATAGAAGATATTTGGGATGTAAATAATGAGTTAACAAATACTGGATGTTAGTCCCCTGGCTGTTTTCATCTTGGACCCAGGGGACAGGATTCTCAGGATCATCAGAGCAATGGTGGGGGTGGACAAGAAGATATTGCACAATACAATCTCTACTTTTGTATGATTAAAGTAGAGGGGGGAAGCTTTTACTCTTTCCTAGGGTAAAATGAACTCTTTTGATAGGAAATGACTGTCCTCAGGTGAACTCCTCTGATTTCCCTTATTATTCCCCCTGGGGAAGACAGACAGACAGAGAGACAGAGACAGTCAGAGGCAGAGACAGAGAGGGACAACAAGAGAAACAAACAAATAGAATTCTGGCAATTATGAAGGACTGAGCCACAAGTCACCATCTTGTAAAGCAAGGCAGGTCCCAAGGAATTTAAAGGTTTCCTACCTTTGAACTTCCATGTTATTCTGGTTTTACCATGAAAGGAATCCACAAAGTAAGACTTCATGGTCTTACTTACAAGTAATTCATTCCCTTGCCCCAATCCTTTTTTATTAAGGCACTTTTTCTACCACCTCCAGGATAAAGGGCCTTAGCCTGTGCCACTTTCACATGATTAGCCAGTCAAATCAGTATTTCAGTTATTCAGTCAATCTCTAAGCACCTTTACTTTCCACCTGCTCAGAGACACTGTTCATCCCTGGGGATATAAAAACCCAGAAGGTAGAAGATACTGGCAACTCATCCTGGTTGGGAGAGGGCCTTCAGATACTGCAGGGAGAGGTGAAAAATAGATTGACTTACTTTATGATCCCTGTCTAAGAAAAGCAATGGAAATATAACCCTGTCCTCAAACAGTTTACATTATAACATGAGGGACTATGTGCAACTAACTAGGTAAAAACAAAATCTCCATGGAGTAAATTGGAGTAATGCTAGATGAGAAGAAAACAGCATCTAGAAGAACTGGAAAAGACCTAATGAAGTATGGCACAAACTGGACCCTGAAGGAAACCAGGGAAACTAAAAAGAGGAGGGAGGAGACCAGATCAGGCGTGAGGACCAGCAAGGTTAAAGACACTAGACCCTGAGAGCAATGCTAGAAAGTCAGGAAGACCAATGCACACTCTCAATCAAACAATGGACAGGTTTTTAGGATCTGCTTACTACAAGTCAGGTGCTGTCCTGGGTGCTGAAGGTAGGAAACCCAAAATAAAACACTCTATACTGAAGGGTATATATCGATATCGATATCGATATCGATATCGATATCGATATAGATATAGATGTTGCCAGGGGTGGGGGATCAGAGAGGGGGTAATAGCAACATGTACATCCAAAAATAAATCTAATATATAATTGGGGCAGGAGGACAGAAGTAGCTGGAGGCATCAGGAAAGGATTCCTCTCAAAGCTGGTGCTTCAGCACAATTTGAAAGGAAAAAAGCATTCTCCATAACTCATTCATACAAGGCAGTACATTTCCATACTCCTTTTTTCCTTTTTTATCTATTTCCCATTTGAACAGAAGTTATTAGATAAGAATGCCACCTTACCTCTGATTGTATAAGGCTCACTATAGATTGATGGTTTCAATAAGTTTTAGCAATCTCAACAACCAATGGCAGAAGGGTACCATCGAAGTAGCACAAGATACAGCAGGCTATGCTCACCTGCAAATTTGCCTCCCAACATTTCCAAAGTGTATGACATTTAACAAGCCTCTGAATCTCTCTAGTACTCAGTTTTACATTTTGTAACATGAAAATAACATTTGGGGTCCCTGTCTCACAGTGCTAGTGTGATCAAGTGACAAAATGCATACAAAACATTGAGAAATCTACCCTCCCTCCCTCCAGTGCTGCTCACTTCCTGCTGCCTACAGTTTGGGTCACTTTCTGAAGTCACTGGGAAAATTAGTTTAGCAAAAAATGACCCTAAGGCAGTCTATGATTTTATTTGGGGCATCGCTAAAACCTTCACTGAAAGACAGTTGCACTGAAGAACCAGTTAACATATGGATTTTTTACTAAAGAGGAGCTAATAAAAAGGACACAAGACTTAGTGAACTTCTGTATTCATTAATAAACTGTTGTAATAATGTAAAAGGTAGGTTTTTATTTGAGCAAGATTAGATTTGACCTGGAAACTTCTCTGCCTTCCTAATTCATTAATATGAAATTTAGATATTTGCAATTGCATTCATCCTCTTAAAAAAAATAAACTCTTTATCTTCTGCCTTAGAAAAAATTATCTGTATTTGTTTCAAGACAGAATAGTGATAAGATCTAGACAATGAGTATTAAGTGACCTGTCCAGGGTAATAGAGCTAGGAAATATCTGAAGCTATATTTGAATCTAGTATCTTCCATCTCTGGGCCTGGTTCTCAATCCACTGAGATACCCAGCTGCCTCCAGCATCCATCTTCTTTTAAAGGGATTGGGTCCTTTACCTTCAAATGCCCTTAAATACCACAACTATCACTTTGCTCTGGTCCTTTCCAAATGTCCATATGCCTCTGGGGAGACTGTGGGGCCATATAGCAGAACTGAATATTTTAAGTTGATCTTCAATACTATGTATTTTTCTTCTTGTTAAAACTTTCAAAAGTTCTCAAGATTTCCTGAGAAATGTGATAGCCAATTATTAAACCAAACTATTAAGCTATAAGCATTTATTGAGTGCCTACTATGTGTCAGTCATTTTGCTTAGAACTAGAAGCACCAGTACAAAGAATGAAACAATACCTACTCTTGAGTTTATATTCTATATTATAAACATAACAATTTAAAAACTTATTATTATTACAAAGACAAAAGTATGGTACCCTATAATTAGAACTCTTCAAGTATTTATTCTTAGAACCTGGATAGATCTAAATACTTCCAGTGGGGTGCACTACTGTCTAAGAGGATGAGGCTCAGGATCCTCAGTCCAGTGCATGCCTTTGATCTCTAGAGGCCAGAGAGGGTAGGATCTCTTATGATGAGATGGCTTTCTAAGCTCTTGTAGTCAGGAAGCCAAAAGTGCACAGAAGGCCTCTTCTCTTTCAAATCATATCTCATCCCAGCTTCATGCTTTTTATCCTCACAGAGTGATCAAGATTTTAAAAGATGACAAAAATTAGCTGAGATAAAGGACTCAGACTTTTTTCCTTCTCATTTCCAATTCATCACTTATGCAATTAATTACAGTTTAAAAGAAAACTCTAATTGAACCTATTTTGAAGCTATGAAACAGCCCTCTGGAAAAGTCAGAGTATTAAAATCAGATAAAATTCTTGTTACTTTAAAAAAGCAAACTCAGAGATTCTTCCTGAAAGCTAGTTAACTAGCTTTCAGAGAGAAGTAAGAGGCTAAATATCCTCAGGCTCTCAGAGAAGTGAACAGAAAGGATTCAGTCTTGTCTGAGGACAGAGAATCTTCAGATGATTTTCTTAAACCCTTCTTTCCATCTTCTTAGCAACTCTAAGACAGATGGGAAAGAGCTAAGCAAATAGGGTCAAGTAATTTGCCCAAGTTTAAACACTAGGAAGTGTCTGAGGTTAGATATGAACCCAGGTCCTCCTGACTCCAGACCTGGTGCTCTAACCACTGTGCAACCTAACTGCCCCATAGAGGACTTTAATCTAGTCCTTTAGTTTTTTTCCGTTCATATAAGTGAACCTACAGGGAAAGTCTACTTGATCCTGGTTACATGCACAGAAAAAATCAGCTTATTTCTAGCTCAGCCAAAGCTCCAAGGAATTGCATGCATGGCTTTCACCTTGACTCCTACACTAGGGCTTCATTTCTCACCCAATAAGACATTCACAAAGCCCACTCTCAACACCCAAGATTGCCCCCTTGTGTTCATGGCTCTGGCTTGTTAGAGCTCAGTCAGGGGAAGGCACAGAGATTAGCACTGCATCACAAATTGTATAGAGGCACTAACAGAAGGGTTCCAGGGAGGCAGAATGAGCTTTGAACAAGCCTGAACTAACTGTATGTGGCCTTTTTTAACTCAAATCTGGGTGGGAGGCTTTGGAGAAATACCAGGAGGCAGGACTGCATCTTCCCAATGGGCCCTGATGTCACTGCAGTGAATTTTAAAGTACTAGAGACTCCGGTAAAGACTAGCACAGATTTCAATGAATCATGAAGAATTGCCTGAATATTGATGCACTCCATACTGAGGAAAATAGGAGAATGACTAGATAAAAACAAAATAAAATGAAAGAGAATGAGAGAGAGAGAGAGAGAGAAAGGAGAGCCACAGGAAAGAGAAAGAGAGAGAGATTCAGAGAGAGAAAGAATCAGAGAGACAGACAGAGAGAGAGAGAGAGAGAGAGAGAGAGAGAGAGAGAGAGAGAGAGAGAGAGAGAGAGAAGGAGGGAGGGACGGACGGACGGAGGGAGGGAGGGAGACTGAGAGAGAGAGAAGAGAGAAGAGACAGAGAGAGGAGAGAGATTCTGATCTGACAGTATGCATTAACCACCTGCCTGGAAGCAGAGGGCACGGCTGGGGCTAGCTTTTGCAGTAAGTATCACCCATCATTTCACCACCCCTCCCCACCTCCTCTCAGTGAGATTCATGGGAGGGTTGGGGGTGGGGGAGGGCAGGGCAAGGGGTAGACTAGATGATAGCTGAGGTCCCCTTTGGCTTCTGGGATCCACGAATTCAACAATGACTAAATTGCTTCTCTCCCCTGCCTAGCAAAGCTCTCCAATATGACCTTGATGAGTGATCTTGAGGGAGGAAAATCGCCCCACAAAACTGCCTTTCCAGCATCCTTTCGCCTGAGCCTGAAACCCTCCCTACCTGACACTCCCTTGCCTCCCCGGCTGCCTTGTTTCTTGTCCAGACGTCTGTGTGTCCACTTGACCTTGACTTTTTCATGTTCTTCTCTTTGGCGGAGGGCTCTAATAGCCCTCCTGCCAAAATGGGCTTGTGTGCTCTTTAGCATTTAGACAGAAGTGCACCGGCCTGGAGGGGAGCAGAGCACACAGGCCATACCCAGTAGGAGAAAGGGAATTCAAACAAGCCCGTTACATAAGAGAGCCTGAGAATCCCAAGAGAAATTCAGCCTCCTGCAGACTTGGTCCTCCCGCTAGCTTATGGACAGCCAGAGTAAGTGATGATGACACAGCGCCATCTGGCGGTTGCTTTCTGCCTTTGCAGGCACGTACATTGATTAGCTTTCCAGACACGTTCCAGAGACTTGGGTTTTTAACAGGCTGGAAAACTTTCCAGCCAAAGAAGCAAAAGCTGCATTGACAAATTCCAGGTCCCGTTCTTTCTCAGGGTAGCAGGACTGGGCGTAGCAGGGCCACCCATGGAAAACGAGACCTAAAGGGCGGCCATTCTTGGTCTCTACTTGGCAAGAGATTTGAATCATGAATTTTCTGTCTAGATTTCCAGTCTAGGAGGGAGCTTGAAGAGCAGCTCATTCGCTGGTGCCAGACTGCAATGCCTACGTGATCTCTTTCTCTCACTCTCTTGGGTCTGTGTCTATTGTGTGCCTGCTTGTTTACACGCCTGTTCTTCTCCCACTCCCCTGGAAGAATCTTTAATGGTGTGTGGCCCTGGGCAAGTCTTACCTCTGTTTGCCTCAATGTCCTCATCTGTAAAATGAGCTGGAGAAAGGAATTGTAAGCCATTCTAGTGTCTTTGAAATGAAAACCCCAAAGGATGCCACCGAGTCAGACATGCCTGAAACAACGCAACGACCACAAAACCCTTGAGGGCAAGAAGCTGTCTTCATGGTTCACTAAATATGCGGCTCCCGAGCTGGCGTCTGGCACATAGAATTGGTCATTTTCCTCCTCAATTAAGTTTGTGGTGACCATGGAAAAGCTTCATTTCTCTTTACAGGCATGGTTGATTTCTTAGTACAGCCTGTATATTGGGAGGCCTGGGGCTGCTGACCAATATGGCGGTTGGAAGGTCAGAAGCTTTGAGTCACAGGGATCTTGGAGAGCCTGTGGTTGCTCTTTGTTTTCAAGGTGGGGAAACTGAGCCCTTGGAAATCAAATGATGAGGCTGAAGCCCACCCACATGAGCAGTCCTGCCAAAGCAAGTCCTAACAGCCAGGCTCCTGCCCCCCCCACCAGCTCCTTTTCAGATGGATGGCAGGCAGTCATTCAGACTGAGCAGGTAACCAGAGCCCAAAATGGAATGTGTCACTTCACTGGATTGGAATTTTCATAAGTAGAGGTTCTCCCACCCGGCACTCCTTCACCTCCATCTTGGCTCTCTATACATGCCCTGCCCTGCCCTGCCCTTTTCAACCTCTTTTGGAAATGCCAGCCTACAGCCCACCTCAGGACACAGGCATCCCTGACCACCCCAGCGCAGCGTGATCTCACTCTCTTCTGAAAAATAGCCCCGAAGCCTGCATTTCTCATTTGGCACTTGTCTGAGCCTGCCCCAGATGTTTAATTGCCTGTTCATATTTCAATGGCTTAACCCAGATATTGAAAGGAGAGCTTAGGGAAACCACTCTAACCTTAACTCTGGATAGAAGAATAGGGTGAGGGGGTGGAGAGAACCCCCTTAATATGAAGGGAGGGGGAGGCAAATTTCTCATTTGATCCCATTCTCTGAAACAAAGCTGCCCTGAAAGTTCTGCAGTGGCCCAAATTTGGAGCATGGACAATGTGTGTGCTGGAAAAGAAGTTTAACGGCAAAGCTTCCCCCAGAGAACCAGAGGAGCTTCCTGCTCGTCCCTTCCTCTTCCCCACCAAGGGATGGCCTCTTGTGGGATTCATTTCCTTGCTACTTTGGACAGCATCCTGGGAATTCTGAATGACCATCAAAGAAAAAAAAAAGGAAAAGCTGGCATCTGTGCCAAAGCTCAGCAGCTGTGTCCCTAAAATCTGCTTCCCTGTGCCAGGAAAAGTGATCTTTGGCAAAGCTTGGCTCTAGCTGGGCCAGATTCAGAGCCCAGGAAGCATCTCTGTGAACATCAGTCATCTCATT
This sequence comes from Monodelphis domestica, assembly GCF_027887165.1. Taxonomy (NCBI): domain Eukaryota; kingdom Metazoa; phylum Chordata; class Mammalia; order Didelphimorphia; family Didelphidae; genus Monodelphis; species Monodelphis domestica. The sequence continues at coordinate 4,973,438 of NC_077234.1, read as the reverse complement.
GGCTATGGAAGTCTGTGTAAAGAAAAGGAGACTGTCTGTGCAGGAAGCTGAGCTACCTGTGGGTTGAGAACAGTTTAGAAGGTGACAGATCAGAATACCAGCAGAGCCGATGGCTTCACAGCATGACATTTAATACAAATACTTATATTGCTAATAATGAGAACAAATGACATCTTCATAACACTTTCAACTTTTCAAAGCCCTATACATCCAAATCGTACTGGATTCTCACAAGAGAATTAACCTATTTAAACTCATTTATTAGCTAATTCAGCAAGCCCTTACCAATTACCTCCTAGGTTCAAGAAAGACATAGATAAGAGACTCCTAGGATTGTCAACCTTTGGTGGGTTACATTTGAATCACTGTATAGAAAAGCATTGGCAAAGTATTGATGTGCATGGAGAGCCAATACTGGGGGAGCTGCTCATTTCCCTTCTTCCCAGCATCCCAGAGGATATTTTTTTGCATGCCTTACTGCTCTTTCCAGCACCCCAAAGTGAGCACTTCCTCCCTTCACTCTCCAGGGTAATGTAGGGTAGGGGGGGGACTCATATGCAGCTTGAAATTGCAGTTTGGGCATGTGAACTTGAAAATCTTCACCCACGCTCATATAGAATATCAAGATTAGTGTTGTCAGATGATTGAGTCTATTTGAGCTTGACCATCATGCCTCAGCTGCTTCCCACTCCTTTATCTTCCCTTAGTGCCTGGGATCTTCACAGACTGTACCCTGCCTCTACTATTCTTATCTACTTTCCCAATGATAAAGTCTTTCTGGATTCTCCATCATGGGAGGAAGTCAAGGGCAGTCATCTTTCATTCCCTTCTGGGCTCTGTTGATGACTCTCCAAATTTCACCATCTTCCTTCACCACCTTTTCAGCCCCATTTAGCACATTGACTTTCCCCATTAAAAATTATGTATTTCATGGGGGTGAGAAATGAAAATATGAACACTGAAGGGAAAGTTCTTATGCATTTCAGCTAGATCGTCTATGAATACTTTGTGAGAGAACAAGAACACAAGTGGCACAAGATAAGGAAGCAGACCTGCGTTGAGATCTGTTCCTATGAAATAAGGATCCACATTCTCTATCAACGAGATCAAAGAATCACTGAAATAAAGAAGACCAGAACATGTAAGATAGTAATATGTAATGCTTTCTTTTTGCTCAGAAAAAAAAAGAATTCAAAGGGATTTAACCAAAAACAAAGCCAATCAATAAAAATGAATGCCTACTCATGTAATGAGATACAAATATAGAAATGATGAAATCAGCTAGTGATCAAAATGATAGGGAAATGGCAAAAATTGTGGGGAAAAGTGGGAAGCAGTTTGGCAGAAACTAGATATAGACCAACATCTTATACCATTTACCAAGATAAGATCAAAATGGACACATGACCTAGGTAAAAAGGGACTTATTATAAAGAAATTAGGAAAGCAGCAAACATATTACCTATCAGATTTATTATTATCAGATAGGAGGAGAATTTAAAAAACAGACAAGAGATAGAAAGCATTATGAAATGTAAAATGGGTAATTTTGAATATAATAAATTGAAATGTTTATTCAAATAAAAGTGAAAATAAATAAAAATAATAAAAGGAAAGCAATAATTTGGGGAATTTTTTAGTTTTCCTGATAATCTCATATCCAAAATATATAGAGATCTTTGTGAAATATATATGTATATACATGCATATATATGCATATGTCATTCTCTAATTGATAAATGATCAAATGATTTGAACAGTTTTTGGATGAAGAAATCAAATCTCTATACATAAACACTTTGAATAATTATTGATTACAGACATCATCTCATACTTATAATAAGGGTTAAAATAATAAAAGGGCAAAATGACAAATGTTGGAGAGATGTGGACAAATAGGGACACTAATATAATGTTGTTAGAACTGTGAACTGAACCAACCATTTTGGAGAGGAATCTGTAATTATTGTCAAAGAGTTATCAAATTTCATATACTGTTTTACCTAGTAATGTCACTATTAGCTTTATTTCCTAAGGTGATCAAGGAAAGAGGAAAAGAAACCACATGCTCAAATATTTATAGCAGCTTTTTTCTGTGGTGGCAAAGAACTGGAAACTGAAGAGATGTCATTAACTGGGGAATAATTGAACATGTTCTGGTATATGATTCTAGTGGAATACTATTGTGACATAAGAAATGACAAATAAGATGATAAAAAACCTAGAACACTTATACAAAGTGATATGAAGTGAAGTGAGTAGGATCAAGAGAACATTGTACACAATAACAACAATAATGTCTGATGATCAGCTGTGAATGACTTGACTATTATCAAAAGGCAAGGAACCAGGACAACTTCAAGGGATTCATGGGAAAAAAAAAACAGAGACTGAAAGCAGGTTGAAACATTCCATCCTTCACTTTATTTCCTTCATGGATTTTTCTCTAGGATAAGCAATGTGTGTCTTGTTTCACCATGTGACAAAGAAGGAAATATTTATTACATGATAGTGTATTTATATATATATATATATAAATATATGTATGTCCAACTTAATATCATGTTACCTACCTTCTTTGGGAGTAAAGGGGAAAAAAAAACAGTGAGACAGACATTTGGATATAGCTAATGGAAGAATTTGCTTCTTTAGGATATGCATATTTATCATAATTTATTACATGTTTATAACAAATTCTATATAATATGTTATTGTTATATTACATATTATGTTATATAAAGATAGTAACTCAAGAAAACGTTAGGGTTTTTTGTTTGTTTTAGCTTAAGAAACTGTAAGTGAGTTTAATCCTGGATTTACCCAGAATCTTATGAGGTGATGTGACAAGGAAATCACTTTAAAAGACTGATATATATTAAATTTAGGTCACCAAGGAATTCAGCTATGTAATTCCTAAATGAAAACTCAAGTCAGCAGTCAACCTTTTATGGAGTTTTTAATTACAAACAGGAGGAAGAAAGGTATTTTAGAGAGAGAGAGAGAGAGAGAGAGAGAGAGAGAGAGAGAGAGAGAGAGAGAGAGAGAGAGAGAGAGAGAGAAGGGAATAGGGCTTAAATACCCCCTCTGTTTAGGCTGGGCCAAAAGGCCCAAGCCTTAGATAGCTGAGGCAAAGAAAAGAGATCAGTCCCTATCACTCACATGACCAAAATGGAGAAACAGTCTCAGGGGCCTCCACCTCCAGCCTCCTTCAGAGCATGCTTCTCAGAGCACAACCTCTCAGAGCAAAACCTCTCCCCCCCACCCAGTCCTCAGACCTCACTATCTTTAAGGAAACCATCTAAGTTCCCTCCCCTCAGTTCTCACATCTACCAATCACTGTCGATGTCTCCCCTGTGCCAATGGTGGCTCTAGCTTAACTCAGGACCGCCCAGAGGTCTGCCCCTTTGCACATGTCTATTGAAGGTCATATTCTCAAATAATTAAATCTTGATCCTTTGCTGCAGCCCTTCCTAAATCCTGTTACCCTGAGCAGGGTGGAGATTGTATTTTCCAAGACCTGGTTCTGTCATTCCAAGTATCTCCATTGTATCAATTCTAAAATCAATCATGACTCAAAGAAATTCCTGTTCTATGCTTAAGCATAGGTCAAAGCCCTTTCCATTGTTCAGCAAAAGGTTTCTGTCCTGAAGTAATCTTAAGAAGGGAGGAGAAGGAACCTCCCATGCCAATGGGGTTCACATTCCAATACAGTTCCCACTATCAGTAGGAAATTCTTCAAGTATGAAATTTCCCAATGGTGAAATTTCCAACATTTATAAGTCTAAGAAATTTTAAGGTTTACAGTGACCACCTTTTGCAATCCCACACAACCAGAATATGTCCTGTCCCAGAATGAAGGGGCCTGGATGCAGTGAGGAACACACATCACCATCATTGATAGCACTCTTATTTAACCTTTAAGTGATGACACAGGAAATGACAGGCATGTGGGCAGAATCCATTGCATGGAGATAAGCTCGCAACCTCTCTGGGATGGCTGGGGAATGCAGGTTGACACTGTACCAGATTTTCATCACAGAGGGATCATTACAAAGTAGTAAGTGGGCTAACAACTTTCCTTGATGAAATGGGCCAAGAATATATTGGCTTAGAAGTCATCAGGGTCACAAGCCTATGCCTCAGTCAAGGGAAGGAGAGAGAGAATTACAATCTCAGGTCCAGTCAAGCATCATGTAATTAACCGGGGGGCGGGGGGGGGGAGATGCCTCCTAAAAGGGGATGCTTACAGGATGAACCTTTAAGGTTAAATATAATTGAGAAATAGTTAACAAGATAAACAAACACACACTAGAACATAGATCATGTTGGTATATGGCTTTCTAAGTCAATATGCAGCCAGCAGGGATCCTTATGTATTGTTTAGTGACTCCAAATCTCTATTTGAATTTCACTCCATTTCACTATGAAATTATCCTAGATTAGAAGTTGAAATTTCTCCTGGAATGTGACAACTATATTTATTTAAGAATGAGAAAATAAATTCTTGCTACTGTCAAATGGTTCAGTAAAAGAAATTTCTTTGATGTTCTCAGTGCAAATGATAATCAAGGAAAGACGTGACCATCAGCTTTGCTGCTGCACCCTCAGTACCATGGGGGCCTTCCCATTTGACTTTCAGCTGAAATTTTTTCAAGTTTCCCCTCATTAAAATATAAGCTCCCTGAGAGCAGGAATAGTCTTAATTTTCTTTTTGTGTCCCCAGCACATAGTATAGCACTTTGAACACAATAATACCTTAAGAAGTACTTCATTCATTAATTCCATAATTATAGAGAAGATTTCAACCATCATCAGTAGAGATTCCTCATTCCAAACTTCCTATAGCAAGTAAATCTCATATCCATTCCCCATTGTCTATTTGAATGTTTGATTTTACTAAGAAATGAATGAGTTAGAAGAAATCTAAAATGCTTTATAGTCTTATTTAGTCCTAACATTTCACTCCATATTTATTCTTCCTCTTTATGAAAGAGACACAAATTTCTCCCCTCCTTGGTATAAACTTTCCCCTAAAATACAAATTAGTCAGTACAGTGTCAAACTTTGTCTTGTCTCTCAGCCTAGCTTTGGAATTGTAGGATGAATAGAAAGGGTGCCATTTGAAGCAGTAAGAGTGGAAGTTGAGATAATATGTTAATGAGAAGCATAAAAAAACCTATCAATAAAACAAAAAGTCCAGGAAATTTTCAGAAGTACTGAAGAGGTCTGGAACAAAATTCTAGGAAAACCTTGCCATATTCCTCATATGTCTTTAATACTCATTGACGTGAATTTGAAATGTTGTGGACAGTGCGTCAAGGGAGGTTCTTCCCCTCCCCCAGGCTGACCGGTTGATCCACATTCCTCATATAACACAGTCACATCCTGGTACTTCAATAAAAGAGAGGGGGCAGGAACAGACCTGGGCTTTGGGAATGAGCACAGGGAGACAGCAGGGAAGTAAGATGGAAGAGAGAGGTTAACGGAGGCTAGGAAAAACGTGGTCTGAATTAAGAGTAAGAATGAGATTTAAAACTATCATTATCTACCCTTTCTAATAAACTTTATAAAATTTAATGACTGGGTATATTAATATATCAATTATAATAATTAATATTATCAATAATTAATTATATATTCATATAATTATATGTATGGATATATAATTATATAATTAATAATATTATTAATAATAATTAATATGTATAAATTTAATTGTAACAACAGGCAAGGCTGGTCAAAAAATTTTGGCAAAATGATGAAAAGATGAGAGAGGGAGAGAGAGAGAGAGAGAGAGAGAGAGAGAGAGAGAGAGAGAGAGAGAGAGAGAGAGAGAGAGAGAGAGAGATGGGGGGGGCAGGGAGGGGGGATGAGAAGCATATGGTCCAAAAAAGTATCAGATAGAGAATGAATATTTCCCTAGGTAGATGATGAAAACTGGAGACAAAGCATGTCATTGAGAGTTAGATGGATCTTAGTATAAGCTGGAACAGATGCCATCTGTCTTATTGTGGGATGAAAGGATTATAAGAACCAGGAAAAGAACACAAAAGTCATTTGGAAGCAGGAACTCTGGCTGCCAAATATGTATTCTGAAAATTGAAAGGGTCAAGAGATACAGGGCACATTAGCAGCATGGAACCAATGAGCTCCATGTAAGTATCAGCAGGCTTTTGTGCTGAGAGGAACTCCTCAGGAACTTTGGGAAGGAACGTATGCAGGGGTTTTGCCAGTCACCATACTTCACCTAGCGAGAGAGCAGACTAACGTGTAATTGCTCCAGGCTTTGACACCTGAAGTTTCTGTGAACATTTCTATGAGTTTTAGGTGGTAAAAGCTTTCAGGGTACCTGCCTCAGCTTTGGCAATGATGTGAGGAGGCTAAGCCATCCTGCTGAGGTCCTCTCAAGAATCCTCCCCGACTCAGAAGGTAAAGATGAAAGGAACAGTTACCCCTAGCTAAACTGGAAGATGTTCTTGTAGAGATGACTTGAGCCAGTCATAACCCCGACAACCACAAAGAGCAAGGTGGCGTAAATGAGTTGATTCTTACCCTACCAGTCTAGAACCAGTCCAAAGACTGAACAAATAAATGCCTTTAACATTACTCTGATTAGAAAAGACTTGGGCTAAAAGATTAGCAATCATATAATCTATGCTGCAAGCTCCCCTAGTCCATGCCTTCCTTGAATAAATTAGGAAACTGAGACTCAGAGACAGGAAATAACGTGCCTGAAGTCCCAGATTGATTCAACAAATTTTCCCTTAAGTACCAATTTACTATGTGCCAGTCACTGCGCAGAGGCAGTTAAGTGGTACAGGGGATAAAATACTGTTTATGGAGTTGGGAACATGTATCTGTCTAAATATATCCTCAGAAACTTGCTAGATAGTTGACTCTGGGAAAGTCCCTTTATCCTATTTGCCTCAGTTTTCTCATCTGTAAAATGAACTAGAGATGGAAATAGCAAATTACTCCAGTATCTCTCCCAAGAAATTATAAATGGGATCACAGAGAGTTAGACATGACTGAAAAACAACTGAAAAGTCACTAAGCTGGGTGCTACAAACAAGGAAGGTATACAGCACAGATTTCAAACTTCAAGGCTCTTGACATCCTACTGAGGGGACAAGACAAATATACAAGAAAGAAATAATTTAACAACTTATGGTGGTATGTGATGAAAAACAAAAATGAGTGATGCAGAATGTAACTGTCCTAGGACAAGTTGGGGCTTCCAGTCTCACTCAGACCCTCACTAGATGTAAGACAACAGGCAAATTATGGAACCTCTCTTTTCTCATCTGCAAAGTGAACAAAGGGCTGACTAGATGATCTCTGAGATCCCTTCCACCAGTCTTTGATCACATGATTACATGACAGCTGTTCTGGTCATTTGATAAACAAACAATATTCCCCAAGTCTTTGCAGTCTTATCTTAAACTTGGTAATGTAGAGGGTATGCTACTAAAGATCTTGGGAGCAGGATATAGAAAGGGCGATGCAATTGGTAGCAGTGCCCTCCTCCACTGAAAATGTCAGCAAACTATGGAGGGAATGGTAGAGAGGGAAAGGCAGGCACAACAATTTCTGTCTTACCTGTCTACCAAGAGATAGCAACCAATACCAAGGAAAGTTCCACTCAGAACTAAGAAGGATAATTGACTGTAAATTTACAGGTCCCAGTGAAAAGACAATGGCATATTGTAAACAGACATATGGATTGATTTGCTCAGTCTGCTTCCTCTTGGTTTTGTGTCCTTTAACAAATCAATTTATATCTCTTGAGCCTCAGGTTTAAAAAATATTTTATAAAATTGGAATAATAAAAATTGTGCTTATACAACATGTAAGAAATAGCTTGGTCAGACATGTTAGCACTTGTCATTATTATAGCTAGTCCATACATGCAGACTCCTACCATCTGTTTCAGAGCAGAACCTGCCTGAATCACAACGTGGCTTCCGACCAGATCGCAGCACCATCGACATGGTCTTCACGGTGAGGCAAATGCAGGAAAAATGCCTTGAGCAGAACCTGAGTCTCTACATTGTCTTCATAGACCTGACAAAGGCGTTCGACACAGTGAACAGGGACGCATTGTGGGTGATCCTCAGCAAGCTCGGTTGCCCAGCAAAATTCATCAAACTGATCCAGCTCTTTCATGCCGACATGACAGGGGAAGTCCTATCTGGTGGAGAGACTTCCGATCGCTTCAACATCTCCAATGGCATGAAACAAGGCTGTGTCCTCGCTCCCGTACTATTCAACCTATGCTTCACCCAAGTATTACGACATGCTGTGATGGATCTAGACCTGGGCGTCTACATCAAATACCGATTGAATGCCTCACTATTCGACCTTCGCTGCCTGACTGCAAAAACAAAGACAACAGAGAGACTCATCCTGGAAGCTCTCTCTGCAGATGACGGTGCTCTCATGGCCCACCAAGAAAATCATCTCCAAACCATTGTGGACAGGTTCTCCACCGCAACAAAACTGTTTGGCCTGACTATCAGCCTCAGCAAAGCAGAGGTGCTGTTCCAACCCGCACCAGGGGGGCCAACGAACCAGCCGTGCATTACAGTCGACAGCACGCAGCTTTCTAACGTCAACACCTTCAAGTACCTGGGCAGCACCATTGCCAACGACGGGTCCCTAGACCACGAGATCAATGCCAGGATCCAAAAGGCCAGCCAGGCACTCGGGTGGCTGCGCTCCAAAGTCCTCCAACACAGCGGTGTAAGCACTGCGACGAAGCTCAAAGTGTACAACGCAGCGGTCCTCAGCTCGCTCCTGTACGGTGTGAGACACAGACACCGTACCGGAAGCACATGAAACAGCTGGAGCAATTCCACCAACGCTCCCTCCGGTCCATCATGAGGATCCGATGGCAGGACCGAATCACCAACCAGGAAGTCCTCGACAGAGCCAACTCCACCAGCATCGAAGTCCTGGTCCTCAAAGCCCAGCTACGATGGTCTGGACACGTCCTCCGCATGGACCCACAGCGAATACCAAGACAGGTATTCTATGGTGAACTGTCAGCTGGACTCAGGAAACAAGGCCGACCAAAGAAAAGATTCAAGGATCAGCTAAAGTCCAACTTGAAGTGGGCTGGCATGACACCAAAGCAACTAGAACTTGCTGCCTCTGACAGAAGCAGCTGGCAAGCCCACATTCACCAAGCCGCCACCACCTTTGAAGATGAGCGACGTCGACGTCTTGTGAACGCCGACACCAGGCCACACCCGCACCTCCCGTAACAACTGGCGTCCCAGGCCCCATGTGCCACAGACTCTGCGCCTCAGCCTTTGGACTCCAAAGCCACATGAGGGTACACCGTAGATGAAACTGCACAAAGGCAATCGTCATTCTCCGTCACCGAGAGACTACCACTAAAACACTAAAACCATACATGAAAAACACTGATCATAATGATGGGAAATGGCAGCTCAGTGTCATCACCCAATTTTTGGTATATGGTGGAACTAAGGCACATCGACATCTAACAGTTTGCTTAGGCTTTTCCAGTGAATCAGAGATCCAGCCATAAATTGAGGCCATACCCCTCCCAAGTATGATTCAAAATCTTATGAGTGCTAAGTTGTTTGCCCTCTTCCCTTCTTTAATCCCTCCAACATTCTGGTGTATATTTATATCTTCCTTTACTCAACCTCAAACACTCACAAAGAGGGCAATACCCTCATTGTGGAATCACTCACAAATATAACACCTCCATGTTAAGAATTCAGAAATCCCCTTATCCAACCCTAACCTATTGGTTTTTCACCTATCTACCCTTTTGTCTTCTCTTACAAAACCCATTATTCATCTGCGCTATGACCTTCATTCCCTTAAAACTTCAATTTGTCTCCCAGACCACCTCCCCTGTACTAACCACTGTCTCCTCTTTTACCCATCTTGACTCCTTGATGCCCCAATTCAACCCTATACTGTACTACTCTCTTGAATCCCAGGCTCATTATTATAACACAAATTACTCCTTACTAAATCATACCCTTTGATCACTCCCACCATTGGTTGCCTTCATTCCTACACATGTGTGCTTAATGAAAGTGGAGAAAAATCATGTAACTATTTTGGCTGTCTACTACAAATTTATGTTATACAACCTTAACCCTGGCTTTCCTCACAACTTCCCCTAAGCCTTCTGTGGCTCCTCCTCTCCCCAAGCTCTTAGCTGAGAATCTTGCCTCATTTTTTGCAGAAAAATGAGATCATTCACTGTAAGCTCCCTCTTCTCCTGTCTTCCTCATCTACCATCACACAGATAACTTCTGTTATTCTCTCCTCCTTCACATCATCTGATTTAATGAAGTAGCTTTAATCCTTACCATCACTAACCCTTTTCCTTGTTAAAGCAATCCCATTCCACCTGCCCCCTCCAACATATTCCTCCCTCTCATCTTCATTCTATTAATTACTTCTTAATCTTTCCCCCTCCACGGTCTCATTCTTTACTGTCTCTAAAGATGACCAAGTCCCTTCTATCCTGAAAAATCCCTCACTTCATCCTTGCAGCCCTACATAATATTGTCCATGTCTCTTCTGCCCATTTAGGTCAAACTCCTCAAAAAGACAGTCTACAATAAGTACTTCAACTTCCTCTCCTCTCTCTTCTTAACCCTTTACAATCTGGCTTCTGATCTTATTGTTACATCAAAATTGCTCTCCCCAAAGTCACCAGTAATTTCTTTATATTGAATATCAATGGCTTTTTCTCACTTCTCATTCTTCATGACCCATCTGTAACCATTGACACTGGTAATTGCCCTCTCCTCTTTGATTTCTTATTGTCTCTAGGTTTTCAGGACACCAATCTCTCCTAGGTTTCCTCCTACCTCTCTGACCACTTCTCAGGCTCCTTTTCTGGATCCTGACCCAGAGCAGGCCCTCTAACTGTAGGTGTCTCTTAGGTTTCTTTCCTGGTTCCACTTCTCTTTTCCCTCTAAACTACTTGGTGATCTCATCAGTTCTCATGGATTTACTGACCATCTCTAGACTGATGATTCTCAAAATTTTGCCTATATAATCCCAATCCCTCTGCTGACTTCCCTGGTTGTTCAACCCTTTGTGACTTCTTTTTTGGGCAAAATACTGGAGTTGTTTCTATTTCCTTCTCTAGCTCATTAAAAGTGAGGAACTGAGGCAAACAGCTAAATGATGTGCCCAGATGACATTGCTAATGAGTGTGTGATGTTAGATTTGAACTTATGATGATGTATGATGATGAGTTTTCCTGATTTCAAGCCCAATGCTCTATCCTATATGCCTACTGGCTATCCTCTCAGACTTTAGTGGCTTCCTTTAAGTCCAAACTCAAATTCCATCTTTTACATGATGCCTTCCCTAACCTTTCTTAATTTAGATGTTTTGCCTTTGCAAATTATTTATGGTCTATCATGAATATAGTTTGCTTTGTATATATTTGCATTTTGCCTATCTCATTAGATTGTAAATCCACAGGAGCAGGGACTATATTTTACCTCATCCCCAGAACTTATCACAGCAGCACAGGGATAATAAGAGTCCCTTCATAAATGTTAATTAATTTGTTGATGTCTGCAACTCTATTGCCATGCAATGGCAGTCCAGTTCCTAGGTACACCACACTTTATTCCCATACTTATTTTCAGCATCTCATGTGGTCAAAATTCTCTCCTTTCTCTCCCCATATTCTCATCTCCATCCACATCTGCCTCACCTCCTCTAGGCCCCTAGGTTCTTCCCTTTATTCAAGGTCAGTACATGAATCACTCTTCTCTACTGCTTGAGATGACCGCATGTGTGAGGATTTAAGGGCATTTGTTGCTACCCTTCCCAATACCATTATCTTCCAGGTCATCAACCTCCCAAATTCCATTTTCATTTCACCTTGGACATGGTCATAATTCGATCTCACCATTATCCAAGGATAATGTTTCCTCTTGTTCTTTGAATCCCTTTTAAATTTCCTCAATCATATTTCTCTATATGTACTCTCCAATGTCTTTTCATTCATTGGCAACTTTTACAAACTTGCCTAAATTTTCCCCATACAAAAACACACATACAAGGAAACACATACACACACACACACACACACACACACACACACACACACACACACACACACCTTCGGCTTGACCCTGTCAGTGTCATCCTTTTATGCTATCATCTTATATCTCTCCTGGTTACATGTCCCCCAAACTATCCTTCCTTTCAACTTCCCAGTTTCTGTTAATGGTGTCACCATCTTTCTGGTTCCCAAAGTGTCTACCCCTGAAGCTGAATTTCAAGCACACAGTAAAAAATCTAAGATTGGTTAGTCTACACTTTTCTCACCACTTCTTACTCCCTCATTCTTTAGCTTCTGACCCCCAAGCTGTCATTGGAATTCCCTCTCCAGAGTCTCTAATACATTTCAACTGTTTTCAACTAATGCTTTTCCTTAGACCTCATTTTCCTTGACCTCTTCACATTTTGGCACTATCAACCAACCCCTTCTCCTGCACACTGTTTGCTTACTTGTATTCCATATGCTACTCTCTCTCTCTCCTCTCTAACCACTCCTTCTCATCTCCTTTCCTGGGCTAGCATTGAAATAACCCCAGCTCAAATGTGGATGTCCTCCAAGGTTCTCTGCTGAACCCTCTCCTCTTCCTACACTTTGTTGCTTGACAAATCTCATCAACACACTTGAGTTTAAATAACCAACTTTATGTAAATGACTCCTGGATCTATATACCAGTCCCTAATTTCTCTTGTAACCCCAAATTGATAATTCCAACTTCCTGCTTGACTTTCAAATTTAACGTTTTTAAAAAATGTAATTTGTTTTCTTCACCAAATCTATCCTTTCTCCAAACTTCTTTGTTTCTGTTGCAAACATCACCATCCTTCTAGTCACCTAGGTTTTTAGCCATTGAACTGTCTGCAATTCTTTTCATCTTCTTCTATATTCAGTATTAAATCATTTCCCAAGTCTTGCTGATTCCACATTCACATTTGCCTTCTCTCCATTCATATCTTCCTCATCTGGTTTAATTATTGATTTATTTATTTAAACCCTTTTCTTTCATTTTAGAATCAATACTGTGCATTATTTCTAAGGCAGAAGAGTAGTAAGGGCTAGGCAATGAGAGTTATGTGACTTATCCAGGGTCATACAGATAGGAATTATTTGAGACCAGATTTGAACCAAAGATATCCCATGTCTAGGCCTGGTTCTCAATCCACTGAGCCACCTAGCTGTCCCTCCCCCTCCCCTGGTTTACCTCAATAACTTTCTAATGGCTTTTCTTTCCTTAATATCTTTACTCCCAATTTATCCTATTATCATCTATTAAATTTATATTCCTAAAACCCAGTGTTCCCTCTTTTAAAACATCATCAGTGGCTCCTCATTGCCTCTAGGAAAAATATAAACTATTTCAGTTTGACTTTTAAAACCCTTTATGGTCTGAGTCCAACCATTCTGTCACATTGAATTTCATACTGCTTCACTCAATCCTCAACTTTCCAGACTTCCTCATCAGCCATCTTCCTACCCTGGAGATTCTGCCACTCTGAGGGTCTACTCTGCTGACTGGTTACTGCCCGCATGGGCCACTTTTTTAGGAAAATTCCAAGCTTCACTTAACTCATGATCTAACTCCCCTCATTACCAACAACTTCATGTCAATTGGCTACTTTTTCTCCCTGCCTCAGCTTTGCAGCCCCCCCCCCCCAAGTGTTCTCCCCCCACATTCAAAAATAATCTTAAGAATAGAGATAAGCTTTTTGCTTCTGTTGTATCCCCAGTGCTTAGCTCAGTACCTGGCATATAATAAGCACTTAATGAATGTCATCTTCTCTCTCTGTTTCTCTTTCTCTGTCTCTATCTATTTCTCTTCACATATTCATCATTCTAGTCAGTCTGGCAGCCCACTAGTTCATCTTCAAATACAGCATTCTACATCCTGCCTCCATGCCTCTTCAATAGTCCCAAAGAATTTTTTTTTCCTTCACACAGCCCTAAGGTGACTCCAATATGAGGTTTTCTGTGACCCCTCAGTCCTTTTCACTCTCTCCTTTTGAAGTCATTAGGTGTGGTTTTATTCATACTTTGTATCCACTTATGTGTGTAGATATTGCAACAGCCTGTAAGCTCCCCAGGAGCGTCTTCTTCATTTTTGTCTCTCTATTCCTAGCTCTTAACATCTTGCAAAACAAAACAGGCACCTAGAAAGCATCTATTGACTGAAATGAATTGCCTTCCACTTAGCTGGCCCATGTAAAGTATTCCACCAGGGCCAATATTCAATGAAATCACCCAGAGAAAAAGCCTGGAAAACATGAACCCACAGGATCACTCGCCTTCTCTCACCATCTGCCTGGCTTTTTCTTAGTTTCTCCTGAAACCTGACAAATATTAAGTTTTTACTTCAACCAGAAGCACCCAAACACAGACTATAACCACCTGTGCCTTCAGCACTGTGCAGCAGGAAGTCAGTCCTACCAGCAGAATGTCATATGACATAGACCCTCTGCCCAAACACAAATACCCTAAGTTCAAGAAGCAGAGTGAGCACCCTCCCCTCGCCTCCAGCAATGCTGCATTTCTCAAACTAGGCTTGACACAGAATAAAGCAATATAACATCAGGCGATAGTATGGAGGATGGGTGTGTGTTTGGACACAGGGGTGCTCAAAAAATTCCACTGTAAGAACACCCAGGTCCACAGGATTTCGAGATGAAAGGGACAGCAGGGGCCATTTTCTAATACAAATTTAAGCCTCTGAGACTTGCCATTTAATCCCTGCACCCACTTAGTTTGGAAGGAGGGGGAATGAGCAAATGGCTTGTACCTCTGCACGAGGTGGATCTGTGTGTGTGTGCACATGCACATCCATGTATTTTTTCACTCTTTTTTGTTGGGCTAATATTTTTCAATTAATTCCCATTTTGTGACCAAAAGAAAAACAAAAACCTTCGCTCTAAAGGTTGTAGGCACTGACATGGCGATATCTGGAGAAAGTAGGTTATGGCAGATCTGAGAACAGTCACCAATGGGTTGGCGTGCTCTCTGGCTCCCATTGGCTGCCACAGCTCAGTCACCCAGCTGTGCCTGGCCAGCCTGATCTCAAGAGGCCACTTAAGGCAGTTGGCTGACGTCCCTTCCAGGATTCCCATCCCCACGGGGCTGGCACTGAGCACTAACAATGAAATCCACGTGGAGGCCTTTCATCCGACTCTTCTCTCAGAGGAGAAGCTATTAATATGTTCACTCTTTCCTTTGCATCGTAGGTAGCCTGTTTACAGCACTTGGCTACTTCCTACCCTGGGACGTCAGGTCCTCGCCTTCTCTGATTCCAACAACAACAAGCTTCGGCAGGAAATGTCAATCCCCAAAGAAGGAACCGCTCGTGTGCAAAGAACAGGGTCCACGACTGCTAGTGCTGCAGAGAAGGGACGACTTCGATGTCCAGCACAGACCACAGGCACCCTCAAGCCCCCGGCCCCCTAGAGCAGCTGGGAGTCCCAGAAACAAACCCAGACCTGCTCACGCCAATAAAGGTGAATCACTTATTCCTCAGGAGAGAGTCAAGCCCTTTCCCACTTCCTGCATTCAGGGGCTCATCGCTGTACTTCTAATATTCCAACCCTTCAAAGATTCGGGCTCTTGAAATGCCTGCCTCCTGTACACATTGCTTCTTGTCCTGCTCAGTAACTCCCTTAAGGGACAAAGAGGAGGGAGAAAACGCAGATAGAGCAGGAACCAATCCCTTTGACCCCTAAAGAACCACTCTCATGGGCCACCAAAGTAAGTCCATATGCCTGCTGTCCAATCAATTGCTCTACCTCATTTTTAATGAAGATCTTCTATTTTGTAACTTGATTCGAGGCACTGGGGAGAAATGCATGGAATGAAATATCCCCTTCTTGCAGGGAGATCACATTCTAGCTGAAGCCAGCTATGCTCAGATCAGAAGTGCTCGTCATCGGCAGATTTATCATATCAGCCTGGATCTCCTGCCATGAAATTCAGGAAGACTCCTGTCTATGTTAAAGGGGAACTTTGATCTACACTGCTGGAGAAAGTGGTCATGTGAGAAATATCTGGGGACGTGCATGCCTCTCTATGGATATTTGCACACAAACGCACACATATTACATGATATTATGTATCTAAATGAGTATATGCACACACACAAACATTTATATCCTCCCATTTCAAATATTAGAAACAGGCAGAAAAAGGCCTGATCAGGATTTTCCTTCTTTCTTTTTTAAAAATTATGTTTTGAATTTTCGGTACCTGGGTCAAGTGGCCCAAGCCATGACACGGAGTCAACAGTAAAAGCTGCCTTTCCTCGAGCGGGAAGTTCAGGGAGAGAAAAGTTCACCCTAGCCTATCATCCAGGTGCTTCTTTTTTTTGAAGTATTGGGTTTCCCATTCCCACCCAGGCTGGCAGTTCTCAGGCCTGATATAACCACTCATTGTCACAGCAGCTTTGATCAACTCTCTTTACTACCTGGGTCACTTTTTCCCTCTTTAAGAAGCCTGGACTTTACTCCACTCTCTCCTGTATCTCACTATGTCAATGCTTGCTGTTGATCAAACATCAGCTCAGATGTTCTTCACTCAAGAGAACTGCATTCAGCCTCCAAGGAAAGTGGAATTACATAATGGAATAACATACATGAGACTATGGTAGCTTCCTAAGTAATTATTCTTGCTTACATAAGGTAATTTATTTATATATCTATATCCATGAAAGAAGCTCAGATCACTGAGGCAGCCCCAGGTATCCCACTCTAGCTATGGTTTAAGAGCTATATGGAGATCAAGGACGAAGCAAAGTTGGAATGGAAAATCATGGATGGAAGAATTCATTTTCCCTTTACTTTAAAAGATGCA
Source organism: Monodelphis domestica (assembly GCF_027887165.1). Taxonomy (NCBI): domain Eukaryota; kingdom Metazoa; phylum Chordata; class Mammalia; order Didelphimorphia; family Didelphidae; genus Monodelphis; species Monodelphis domestica. The sequence continues at coordinate 4,956,532 of NC_077234.1, read as the reverse complement.
GAAGTACTTATTCTTTATCCATACCTTACTTAACCATTTGAAAATATATTTGAGAATTGGTTAATGATGCTTATCCTTTTTTATTTGCATAGAACAATGGAGTTTACAAAGTAGTTTCATGTCTTAAAAAAACCCCAAAACTTAGCTTCTGTCATAGAATCAATCTAGTATAGTGATTCCAAGGCAGAAAAATGGTAAGGGTTAAACAATGGGAGTTAAGTGACTTGTCCAGAGTTATGCAGTTAGGAAGTGTCTGAGTCCAGATTTAACTTCGGACCTGCCATCTCTAGGTTCTCAATGCACTGAGTCACATAATTTTCCCCATCGTGATATTTTTAAAAGTTTCTTCTCTGTTATTAAGTAGTCTCTGCGGTTGCTTTCTGCTTCAAATTTTGAGTTTAACACATTGTCCAAAGACCTAAAGATATACTTTCAAAAATGTTTTGAAAATCAACTATTTTTCCATGGCAAATTGAGCCCTATAATCACCTGCTATGTTGTTTCTCTTCTTAGGGCCTCGGCTGAGATCTTCAGACTAACTATCCAAATCTTTTCATAACACTTTTGATGGCTCAGTGCAAAGTAATAATCTCCTTCCTTGAACTCCTGATGATTTTTTGAAGGAAAAACAATCTTTCCAAATGCTTACTTTTTCATAAGAAGGCAAGAAAGAGATCCACCTCTAGAGAAGGAACTGTTGGAGTAGAAATGCAGATGAGAACATATGATTCATCACTTGTTGATTTGGCTATACATTTTGGCTCTGTAAGATTATTCAGTTACAAAAATGAATAATATGGAAATACGTTTTGCATGATAATACATGTATAACCCAGATTGAATCGCTTGTGAGCTCTGGGAGAGGGAAGGGAAGAAGGGAGGGAGACAGTATGGATCATATGACTTTGGGAAATGTATGTGAAAACGTGTTATTAAAAAAAATAAGTAGACAGCAGGATGAAATAGAAAATATAAGAGCCTTGAGCTTTAGTTCTCTAGAGGAAATCTCCCAGTAGAACACAAACTGGGACATGCCTTTTCAAGAGTCAAAACTTGGGGGTGTCAGTCCAGGTGGGAATTGTGTGCCTGCTGTCTGAATGCCAAGAAAAGCAGTTTATCAAGGATGATCCTGTGGAGAGATCGGCCACTAGATAATAAATTGGTTGGGTCCACAGAAACATCTGGAGCATCCACAAAGATATGAAGGGGTTTTGATTTTTGCTCATGAAGATACTTTCTGAAAGTAATGAACTAGCAGCAGACACTTACAGAGAGACATGATACAAATGCTTCATGATATTAAAGGTCAAATTTAAAGGACTTTCATTTCTTTTCTGCCTTATCATCAATAGGGAACTCAAGAAAAACTGCCTCCAGTTACCTCTGACCATGGTCTTCATGTTTTGTTTTTAAGAATATTGCTTAAATTGGAAGTGCTTAATTTCCCTTATGCTTTGGAATTTAAAGAGTGTGTTTTCTTTGCACAGATAATATTCCCATGTTTTATATGTTTCAGTTAATATTCCAGAAAGTAGGATTGATTAATGTTCAGTATTAGTCCAAAAGACTGGGTAAAGTTCAAATAAACACCCCCCAAAATACCACCAAGTCTATGACCCTATTAGGATGTGAATAGGTGCATCAACATGGCTAATGGCACAAAATCAGAGCTCTAATCATACTTCAGATGGATCGTTTCAATTTGCAATGGACATCAAATCACCCCTTCTGGCTAGCTATTGGCCATTACCTGGATCATCGACAAGTAGATGGATTTCTCACAGATGACTAGGGGGAATACTATAAGAGCATTTAGGAGAAAAGCATTAGAAATATTAGAGATATGATAATAATGCTATCAAGTATCATCATCAGTTTCCAGAGGTTCTACACTTTCAGTTTTTTTCAGAACATTATTTATTTAAATTCCCCCCTTAATTAAATGACTTCCTGGCTAAAGATTAGATTTGGGGTGGGGAAGGTTTTAGAGGAGTAAAAGTTTGTGCAGAATAGCAATTAATCTAAACTAATCATCTTTCCCACTAAGCATGTTCCTCCACCCACCTTCCATATTCTCTGTTGCAGATTCCCATTCCCAGTTATGCCTTGTTGTGGACCCTGGGAGTCATTTTTCAAACTTCTTCTTGTATACCTTCTATATCTCAAGCTTTTTTTCTACCTTGCATCCATCCATTCCTTTCCCTGAACTCAAAACAGTCTCAGTCCTTGCTCTGTTCCTCTTCACCTCTTACATGCATTCTTAAATATCTCACTAACTGGACTCCTTTCTCCCAGGCTCTCCTCTCTATATTCTTTCCTCCCTAGCCTCATGTCCAAGGCTCACCACGTCACTCCCCTGTCCTATAACCCTCAATAACTCTGCATTGTTTCTAGGATTAAATATACACTCACTAGTTAGACTTACCAGGATGTTTTGCTAATTTGGACACAGATCTCCTTTCCAGGTCAATTTTACAAGATTCTGTGGTCCCAACTGGGATCATTTCCAGTTTGGTCTGTCATCTTCATTTCTGTCATTGCAATGCCCAGAATCAGCCACAGAGGGGCATTGCAGCAATGATGGAACTGGAAGCAGGACTACTGTCAAAGCCTGTAACTGTCCAAGGGAGCACACAGGCACTCACACACTCCGGCACATACAGAAAGGAGGGTGAGGGAGGCTTCAGGCACAATTGCCCTAATTAAGCAGCTAAATTATCTTCTTAACGTGACTTGGCATGCCGTATTTGGAATGACAACTATACCAACATAGCCAGAAGATCTAGGATATCAAGCACCAAGGCACTTTCTCCAGGGGTGGATTTGTAGGGAAGATACCAGAATATTACCAGAAGAGCCATGGGCCAGTAGCTGGGCAGTGACTGAGTACTCCTTCTGGTGCCATATTCAAGCTCTTTGGACTCACTGGTTGAACTCCAGGAGTCAAGAATTCAATGAAAGGTTTTCCTTTTTTTCCTAAGAGACTGGCATTTCAGAGTCTCGGATTTTATTAACAGGTGTAAATTTAACAATTGAGACAGTATAGTATGGTGGATAGAGAACTAGTCTTCTATTCAGGAAGACCAGAATTGAAGCCCTGCCTCTGAAGCATAGTGGCCCTGGGACCAGGTAGCATGTCATTAGACCCTCAGAGCTCCCAAGCAACAGTCTATCACTTGAGTTTAAAGACAAGGCATGCATCTACACTGGAAGAGGGTGTTTCCTACCTGGAGTTCCCTATATCATCAGAAGCACAGGATTGTACTCTTCAAAAAAATCAATAAAGTATACAAGCAGTTCTATCAAATAGTTCAAGATTTTACATGGAGCCTTCCTCAGCTACTAACTGAGGGGCTTCTATAAGGCATCATCTCTTTGGGCATCATTTTGATCATATATAATTGCACTATGTTTTATAGGCTCAGATTCCTTCTCTGTAAAAGAAGGGGGTGGGATAGTCTATAACTTACTACATGGTCTCTGAGAGTTGTTATGGCCAAAGAGGCATCACCTTGTGGCCACCATGGTGATGAGTCTCCATAAATTTAGCTAAGCTTCAGACATACCAACCATTCTCTAGGTTGGACTCCAAGAAGGTAGAACCTGCTAGAAGTCAGACTCCTCTTGCAGAGCCTTCAGGATCCTAGAGGGACACCTGGACATTACAGCATGGGAGGTCTACTTAATCTAAATGCATGTCTGATCAAGTTTTATATGACAAACGAGGCTGTCAGCTAGTATGTTGTGGCTGGGCCATGGTATATAAGGGAAGATTCTAAAATTGGCAAAAGCTATGATTCAAGAGACTGCACACAGAGGATCAAGTGCAGAAGCATTGCAGGTTCCTAGAGTGATTCACACTAGGACTTACTGCACCTATAGCAGGTGATGAGCCAGCATTAGTCATGGAATGATTGTGGGCATGGAGACCCCTATGTGAGGCATGCAGTGGCAGCCTATTCAGCATTCAGAGAATGATCCATGCAAGGACCTTCATGTAAGAGGTAGTCCATCAAATCAAATGTTAAAGGTTGAAGTTGTAGTTGTCCATCAATTGCCCCATGCCACTGGGAGCAAGTATTGCTCAAAATGGACTGTTCTAAGCATGTTTGTGAGTGTGAGTGCATGTGTGTCTCTGCATATGTGAATATGCCTGAAAGTATACATGTGTGAAAGGGAAAGTATTCCTGCATCCTTATGTCTGTATGTATAGGTGTGTCTATCTAGCTGTCCATCTATCTGTCTGTGTTTGCATATGTCTGTGTCCCAGGATGACAGCATGTCTGCACATCTGTCTGTCTGGATTTCCATGTACACTTGAACAAGAGGGATATTGTATGTGTCCATGAAACAGTTTATGGTTTGCCTGCCATTGTGTCTGTGCATGTGTGTGCATGTATGTGCATCCAAACCCATTGCCTTCCTGGACAATTTATGCTCCACTCTGGGATAGCTCTAATTGTTGTTTCTCTTTACATGGGACAAATAGATGAAATCTAAGCCCTCTTGAATATGACAGCCCTTGAAATACTTGAGTACAAGTATTATACTCTCTATTCCTGCTACTCACGCTTCTCTAGGCATGCAATCCCTAATTCTATCCATTGGTCCTCAGTATGGCCAGGGAATCAAGGCCCTTATTCAATAAGAATACTTTACTGAACCCAAAAAAATATGTGTGGAGGTTGAAGTGAGGATTAATTAAGGAGACTTATTCCAGGATCCTTAACTGTGAAGAAATGATGCTGCAGAGGAAGTATGTTATGCTTGGACTTAAAGAGAAGGCTAGTTCAGAAATTGGCATTCCAATAGCAAACCTGCCTGGAGGTAGGAGACTTCCAGTTCAGTCCTTGGGAAGGACTAGCTGAAAGGTGATGGGGAGAGGAAGAAGAAGAGAGATTCTCTGTTCATAAACCACCTCCCTTGTCCAGATGGTAATCAATGAAATTCCAAAGCTGGAAGGTATAAACTTCCTATGGGCATGCTAGCAATGTCTCTACATAAGCACTGGCTAAAGATAACACTTCTATTAGGAACTCAAGACATACTAGGCATTCTGAGGGAAGGTAGCTTCCAGAATCAACAAGGATTCAACAATCAGCAAGAATCAACAAAGCTTCACCAGAGATTGAGGGCAGAGCCAATATGGCAGCTTAGTAGCAGTGAAAGTTGAAACCACTCTGACAATCCATCCAAGCCAATCTTTAAAACCTCCTCAAATTAGCAGTAGTTAAAAACTAATAGCAAAAATGGAGTGAGGGGTTCTCCCACTGAATACAACTTGAAAGGTAGGTTAAGCGTTGGTTTTCACAGGTTAAGGGGGAATCAGAAGCAAAACTTCATATTGAGGAGTGATAACTGACTCACACACACACACATACACACACACACACACACACACACACACACACACACACACACCTATTGCACCAGGTTTGGAGACTAGGTATAGGCTAACTTCAGAATCCCAGGAAACAGGCTACAGCAACAAAAGAGCACCTCAGACCCACCCCTTGAGGTCCCAGGCCCTGGCACTAGACCATACTGAGGCCTGGAAGTCCAAATCCCTGGGCCTTTTCAAGCCTGTGTTGCTGCAGTGAAGACCTAGCCCCAGGGCAAAATAGCTCACAATGCTAGAGGAGACAAAATCATCAGCTTTCAGAATTTAGGCAAAAAAGCTAGGGAAATGAGAAAATGGTAAAAGAAACACAACCCTTGGAAATTTCTATGGGGACAAAGAGCAAAGCACAGAATCAACAGGGTATGGTGAATTCCAAGCAACTACATGAAAAAATTAAAAGAAAAGTGGGAATTGGTCTAAACCTCTGGAAGAACTCAATAATGAATTAAAAATCAAATAAGAAAGGTTGAAGAAAATGGGGAAAAGAAATGAAAGTAATACAAAAAGAAAATAATAGCTCAAAAAGCAAAATTGATCAACTGAAAAAAGAAGCAGAAACATCCCATGAAGAAAGGAGTTTCTCAAAAAACACAATTGACCTACTGGGAAAAGAAATCCAATGAAGAAAAGAATGCCACGAAAAGTGGGCTGGACCAAAAGAAAAAGGAGGACCAAAAGGTCATGTAAGAAATTGTCTTTAAAAATTAGAATTGGGCTTTTAGAAGCTAATGACTTCATAAGGCATCAAGAAATAATAAAACAAAATCAAAAGAATGAAAAAAATAGAAGAAAATATAAAAATCTTATTGAAAAAAAAACAAATGACTGCGAAAATATGGTTTTCAAGACTGTGAGTTGCCAAAACTGTAAAGATAATTTTAGTGTCTTGATTTTATATTAAAAATAAGTGGTCACCATGGTAAAAATGCCCAAATATGAAAATACCCAAGTCAGCTGGGTTTTATGGAGATTTTAATTAATACATATGAAGGAATTAAGGGAAGGGAGACAGAGTAAGAGGAAATAGTAGAAAGGGCCTAGGCCAAATGGCCTAGGCCTGAGCTTTAACAGAGACTAGTCAGTCTTTTATCCACTCACCACAAGATTTGTCCCAAGAAAAACTCCAGTCCTTCACTGAAATCCTCAACTCCTGAACTGAGTTCAGAGACGCAGCTCCTTCAACTCACTCCAAACTCCAACTAAAAACTCCACCTTGAGCTCCTTCCTTTTAAAGAAGTTTCCTCTTGTATCACCTCCCCTAAACTTTCACATCTACCAATCACAGTAGACTTTTTCCCCAGGACTGACCATTCTTAGTTCACATCTTCTTTTGTTCTCACCTTCTCTGGGTAGACTAAAACTTCACACCTCTTTTGTTAAGCTTGCCTTTTGTAGGTTGTTTGACCTTTTAGTGATTAATTTAACCTTTATAGGTACTTAGCACCCTTTTGTATTAGATCTAAAAATAGACCTAGCTTAAGGTTCTAGCTTTACTATAAGTATGAGTTGGGGACTTTTCATTGTTCAGTCAGGAGTTTACAACTTTATATTCCCCTAAAGTATGCCTAAGTATGGGTGGAGTAATGTTAAAATTCCCAATACATTCCTGATCAAATACCTTCATTTGTTACAATAAGGGATTAGCTTAACCAAATGTTCTAAGGTAGAGTGTGAGCAGTTTCAAGATTCACACTAGAATATATATCCAGGAGAGATGATTTAAGAATTAATGGAATACCTGAAAGTTATGACCAAAGCTCTACCATCCCCAAAGAGAAACTCCTAAAACTTTCATCAAAGGAGAAGAAGGACTTCAGGCAACCAGAAGCTGCAAATGATCCATTTGCTACATATGCTTTTTGAGCTGAGCCTACTTTCTCTTAGACTCTATGTACACATAAAAAAGAATGGGCCCTTATTTTGTTGAAATATTTCACATCAACTATTCTTAATGTTGGTTGTTCTAAGTACTTGAAGACAACAAAAATTACAACACTGTTGATGTCTTTGGAGTTCAACATATATTTGGATTTAATAAGAGTATTGGACAAAGTCATTGGTCTCTCTCTTAGAGAGTCAAAGAAGTCCAGTGGCAAGGCAATTCCCATTTCTAAAAATGAATCAAGGTTTTCTGGGTAAACTATAACAAGTACTAATCACTGAGAGGAACACACAAGTTGGGATTCATGAGAAGTAACATTGGAAAACACCTCTCAACACACTGGGATTATCCATATAACCCTGAAGGAAGAAGTAGACAATTGCTCTTGGGGGACCAAGTTTCTGGTTTATTTCAAATTAAAAGTGACCCCTTCCAAAGCCTTTACCGTAAAGGAATGATTGCAGATTTGGTTTGATCATTGGTCATTGTTCCCATGCATGTTGGGGAGGGGTACATGGGATGAAGAAAGTTACACACCTGGTAGTGAGGCAGTTGTTTAGGATACCAGAGAGGAGAAAGGGAGAAAGAAGGAAGTAAAGGGAATTATAGAGACAAATTTCCTTAAAACAGAATATGAGAGAAGGAATCACAAATAAGGAAAGCACGTTCTAGAGTATGTATAGATAGCAGGTAGGCTATAGTGAACCACCAGAAGGTCCAGAAGAAAGGCCAAAGTCATCATCAGGAGAGAATTCCTTATATATGGCACATTGTACTGATCAGGACATTTACATACATGTTGCAATTTGTTATGTATTTGATATAGGTAGTACAAGAATTGTATTTCAATTATCAATGGAGAAAGTGAGTCTCTGTAAGTGTAAGTGAACTCCTTAAGGTCCCATAGATATGTAGTGGCTGACAAGGGATAAGAGCTAAGATTTTGTGAATCCAAGGCTAGTGACTATTCTACTTCACCACATTGCTTCCCACTCTATCTCTTTGACTAAGCTAAGAAGAAAACAGAATAAATAATAGAGGAGCATCTAAAGAGGAGACCTGAAATTTAAGGATAAAACCTGGGATTCTGGGAAATGCATTCCTCTGGCTGGTCAAGTTAGTACTTGTAAGAATCTCAAATTGTTAAAGGCAAATTAAAGCCTCAATTAGTCTAGGCAAATCTCAGAAAAGAAGAGGCTTGCCAACAATGATCAGAATTATCACCCAGTGGAGGAAGGAATGGCATAATTCTTAGAATGGCCTTTGGATGAAATGGTGGATCCCATCAAATAGAAGGTAAGGAGTGACCTGTTTGATATCATCTTCATATTCTGTAAGAGGAAGAATGCATTGAGTAAGGTGCATGACTTTAACAGGGATCCCAACTTGGCTCTTCAACTTATATGATACCTTTTGAATAAAGGGGTATATTAGGGAGGAACTTAATTAAAATATTCTAATATCATCTAATAAAAAAGTGGTGTGAGAGAATCACCCCTATTGCATGCCCACTACAACCAAAGGACAAATAATTTGTGTATTACTTCCTCTTTGGGATAGGAACCGTCAGTATTCACTAACATGGAAGAACTGGAATTAGTTAATTCCTATACATTTAAATAAATGATTTTTTAAAAAAGACAAATCAGATAGATTAATACAATTGCCCTAATGATTAATTCAGGATCCTTAACTGTGTGGGCCAGTTTACTTTTCCAAAGAAGGAAATCTCTGACTCCTTCACTGCGAAGAGTCCAAATAGACTGCATCGTTTCTGAAAATCATTATGCTCATTCATGACTCCACTCATGTTTTACTGCTCCATGTGCTTTTCCCCTCCACTCTTCATGTGTATAGAGGATCTATCCCCACCTAGATTTTGAGATCCTTGGAGACAGTCTCTGTCTTTAAGCTGGCCTCTCCCCAAGACTCAGAATGCTGTGTAAAATAGCATACATGCAAATAAAAGCAATTTAACTCAGCTCAACAAACATTTAATTTACACAGGAGAAAAAAGATTCTCCCTTGTCAAATTTCCAGGGATGGTCACAAAGTTTAATACTGAAAATGAATACAGTTTTTACTAGTAGGAATAACACAATAACATTGGCTTTGCCACAAAATCTTCAAGATCATGGAATCTTTTTTATCTCCCTGTGCCAGTATTCCTATTTCCAAGATATCTTGGCTAGACACTACCCCATTCCCTTCAGGGGTCCTTGTGCCATATAATATTTTTTCACTGAACCTAAAATTAAACTTCTTCATTTTAATGGCACTGTGGCCAAAAGGAATCACCTCTCCTTACATTCTGACTATACTTCCTCATTCTACGTGGTCTCGTTCAGACCTTCCTGCAAATCCTCCAGTAAGATCATGTTTCAGTGTGCTTTAAGGTTCACAAAATGCTTTGAAGACATTAGCTCATCTGATCTGAACACCAATAAACCTGTGAGACTGTGTTATCATTATTTCAATTTAACTGATAAGAATGTTGAGGCTAACAGAGGTTGCATGACTTATTCTCAGTCATACAGCTAGTATAAAACATATGATTCAAATTCATGTCTTTCTAAATGAGCGTTCTATCCCTTACTCAATGCTTCTTTCATGAAGGCCCCATCCCCTTTCCTCTTTAGCTTTGTAAAAAGTTCAGGGGCCATTGCAGTTCTTGGGTATCCATCCATCAGACCCTCTTCTATTTTACACAATTTACCATACACACCCCCTACATACCTTTCTGGTCTTAGCTTTCCTTGATGATGGTTTTTGTTATCACTTACAGTCTTTGACCTGCCCAGAGCAGGGCAAGAGGGCTGGAATCAATTGGGCTTCAGATATTATGCCTTTCAAAACAGCCATCTCGTAACTTTGGAGAGAACTTTGACTCCATCTCTCATTTGTCACTCTCACACTCAAATCTGTACTATATATACCCGTGGACTTGTCATTTCCCTTCAGTAGAATATCAGTTTCTTTAGGGCAGAGACTATACACAACAACCTGTACATAATAGGCTTAACCTATTTGTTGAATGAATAGTTGCATGCAAATCAATGCGGGACAGAGGCTGCAGCTACTGAAACTCACACTAGTTCACTGTCTCTTGTCCTTTGGGTCACCTTTAATTTGGATTCTCTGAGATCCAGAAATCTGGAGATTTTGGATTCTGGAATAATTCACCATCACTGATAAGATGCTGGAGATTTGAAGTAGGGATTGAACTACACTATGAAAAAATCAGGTTTCAGAAACAAGAACATTGGCTCCCAATTGTAGAATAAGAGAGCTTTTAAGAGTCTCTTAATCTCCAAACTTAATCTATGTTACAGACAAGGAAATTAAGGCCCTGAAAGGGTCAATGAATTGCCCCAAATCACACAGGGAGATGGTGGCAGAGATGGAAAATGAACACAGGTCTTCTCCAGGCTAATACCTCTGTCATTTAACCTTCTCCCTCTCAAATCCTATCTTATGAGTAAATTTGTCTACTTTTAGTTCCAAGACCCTTACCTTACCTTTCATCATCTTGTTCAGATGCAGGAAATAGCCTTCTAGGAAGGTGAATTTTTCTGACCTTCTCCAATTCAGCAGATTCTCTTAAAAGAGAGTCCCTCTCCCAGAAGTCATTTGAGGTCAGAGAAGAATGTCTAGAATAATCTAAATTTAGCCTCAACCCCTGCCATCATTCAGATACATATGAATAAACTCAGAGCTGCCTATCCCTGGAGATGTGGTGGTAAGAGCAAGAGGGAGAGCTGCCTCTCTTCTTCTGCTTCACTTTCATATGCTCACAAGCAGGCTCTGAGCTGTATATTCAGAATCAAGAGCTCTCTCTGAGAGGGGAAGATATAATGGATCATGTATGTTCCTGAGTGAAACATTGCCTTCTCCTCAGACTTGCCCCAATCTAATATCTGAGACATTTACCACTTATTCAGATCCCTTTTGAAAGATTCTTTTAGCAAATATAACTGACTAAACCAAAGGATCCCAGAAAAATGTCCAAACCTTATGTCCTCAAACAGGCAGTGATGCTTATCTCACTTCTATCTGGGGTGATGGTAGGAAGGAGACTCCAAACATTTTCTTAATGGAACATTTCAATATCAATAGAATTCAAAGGGAAATAGAATATGTACTTATTAAGACCCTACTATATATATGCTGCTATCATGCTAAATGCTTTGAAAATATTAGCTAATTTATCCATCACCTACAAGATGTAGGTACAACTGATTTTGGTATTGCAGGAGGAAACTGAGGCAGAAAGATTTTAAATAACTTGCCCAGGGTTGCATAGCTTACATGATATCTGTGCTGGATTTGAACTCAGGTCTTCCTTATTCTAGGTTCAATGCTTTCTCTGCTATATTACTTAGCTGTCTAAGCTAACCCAAATAGGTTTCATTTCTGGATTTCACAGTTTCTGGATTTCTAAAATGAGGACAATTTGAGATGCCATTTCCCATCATTCTGAATAGTAATCCCTTCTATAGTGTGACTGGCAAGTGATGATCTGGTATCTCCCCTTGGTGAAGGGGAGAACGCACTAGCCCCTGCGGCATCCATGCCATTTTTAGTTTGCTTAGATTTCTAGAAAGGCTTTGAACCTGAAACCACCTTCCTAACATTTCCGTTTATTGTCTTGACCAAGTGAACAATTCCAATACCTTCTGCACATGATAGCCCTTCAAATACTTAAACAAGGCTATAATGGGAGTTCTATTTTCCCCATCTGTGAATCTTCTCTCTTCTGGAGTGAATACACTTATCTCCTTCAACTGATCCTTCTGTGATGGTGACTTATGGCTCTTCATGGTACTGGTTATCCTCCTCTGGGATCACTTCATCCTATCAATGTCATTCTAAAACTGGGGCTCTCAGACCTTAATATAACCCTCCAGATGTGTGATCATTATGGAGTATGTGGAACTTCCTCCTCCTTATTCCTGGAAGACAGACCTTCCATGATGGAGCCTGAGGATCCTATCCTCCCCATTTTATTTGGGCAACTACCATATCCCATTGATAACTCAGATGGAATTTGCAGTTCACCAAAAATCTTACATCCTCCCCATCTATCATCTTAACATGCTCAACATCTCCTTGTAGTGACAATCCACCTCTTCCAAGTTTAAGATACACATGAATATATTAAATGCCTCCTTTTTAATTTTGCTAAGTGTTCTATCCTGTCAAGATTTCTTAATCCAAGACATTGGTAAAGCTGTTAAATAATAATACATCCATTAGGGAGCAGCTGGATAGCTCTCAGTAGATTAAGAGCCAGGAATAGATATGTGAGGCCCTGGGTTGAAATCTGACCTCAGATACTTCCTAGCTGTGTGACCCTGGGCAAGTCACTTAACCCCCATTCCCTAATCCTTACCACTCTTCTTCCTTAGAACTAGTACACAGTATTGATTCTAAGGTGGAAGGTAAGAATTTTAAAAGTAATAACAGTAAACCATCACAAATCTCTGGGGTTTAACTCTGATACATCTCACCCCACTCTTTTTCACCAATGTATATCAAACTACTACTAATATTATCATAATAGCATTCATGGCATATTAAAATACCCATTAAAGCTTCAAGGAGACAGAAACACAAAAAAGTCAAATAATTTGACAAGGTCACACTGTATTGTAATTGCTGCCCTCTGAGTCTATGTCCAACACTAAGAATATATGATTCTGTGCCACAGTGGCAGAACAGTTATGACTCAAGTTCTCTGTTAATATGTAGTATTATATAAAAAAGCATGGTCATGATTATCAAAATTCATTTAGAATTTTTATGGGATTTATGCTCCCTTATGCTCTTTTTCAGTGCCAATGGAAGCCCAATGAATGAGGTCCCTGTCCAGAAATACCAGCTATGTCCATGGTTGCATCAGATTATTCTTCAATATTCAGAAATTCTAATAATTTACCAACTACTGAGTACAGACAGATACCATGACTACCAATGCCATTATTGTTAATAATGATGATTAACCAATGAGCTTTTGTTAAGTGTCTACTATGAGATAAGGAAGAGGAAGATGATGAAGATAATAATGATGGGAAGAGAAAAGGCAGAAGGAGGAAGAAGAGAAGGAAAAGAGAAGGAAGTAAGAGAACAATTGGAAAAGGATTCCTGATTGTATTTTTGTGTGGATTGTTCAGTATGGGATTTCTTATATCCATTAATGAAGAAAATCCCAATCTCTATGTGAAAAACAGAAAAGTCTTAAGAATTTTATGTGATGTACAGGGAGGGAAAGCCATTTGCCAAGGCCATGTATCAAGTTATGGTCCGAGAGATAGGATTTGGATGGAGATCTTCTTGCATCCTGGCCCAGAATTTTACTTCCTATGATATATTCCCTTTAATAATAAAAGTATTATTTGATGTTGATGGAGTACTTTCTTCTTCTTACTCATTTCCAATGACCTACTACTCATACCTCTACAGAACCTCACACATAAAGATCATCCTAACTTTGACCATGCTATCACCACCATATATAATATGTAGTATTATATAAAAAAAGCATGGTCATGATTATCAAAATTCATTTAGAATTTTTATGGAATTTATGCTCCCTTATGCTCTTTTTCAGTGCCAATGGAAGCCCAATGAATGAGGTCCCTGTCCAGAAATACCAGCTATGTCCATGGTTGCATCAGATTATTCTTCAATATTCAGAAATTCTAATAATTTACCACCTACTGAGTACATACAGATACCATGACTACCAATACCAAATGCTCCATTCCACATTCAGAAACTGAACTGGCATTATAACTATCCTTACTTTGGATCCTAAATCCCATTCTTTGGCTTCACCATGACCTCCAGTCTCTCCACCCCTCATTTCTTCCCCATGTCATCATCTCTGCTAATATTTCACATCTTATAGGAAGCCTTTCCCAACTCTTCTTAATTCTAGTTCCTTCCCTCTGTTAGTGATTTCTTACTCACCTTGTATTTAAATGTTTCATATGTTTTGTTTGCATGTTATCTCCCCAAATAGATTTTTAAGTTCCTTCATGCCAGGGAGTTTTTTAGTGTCCTTTTGTACCCTCAATATTTAGCACAGAACCTGGCACATAGGGTGTTTAATGAATGTTTATTGATTGGTTGGTTGTATTGTCCTCTATTCTCTTTCTTTTTCTTTTCCTTATACTTTCTTTTTTAACTTTAATTTATTTTTCTGCAATAACTTATAAAAATTATTTCCTGTATTTCTTAATCCTGCAATAAGCCCGTTTGACTCTCCATTTTTCTTCTCATATCATCAATTTTGCTGTGTCTAGAAACTGGCTTGGATCCCTCCCCTCATCTTCTGCCTTTACTCCTACAGAAGTTCTGTTGAATGAAGGTGGAGAAAATCAAGAAACCATGATGAATGGGTCCCCTACGAATTTATATCACATAACTTCTATTGAACCTTCATTATAGCAAACCAATTCTTTCACACCTCTCCAATGAACTCACCTTCCCACTTGCTACATTACATCTTCCAAACCATTTTGCCCATTCCTCCTCAAACCTTCAAGTCCTTTCATCATTCTGGTTGGCTTCTTTCAAATGCACTTCTCTCTAAGTGTCCTCTTCAAAATCAGTGACCAGAAATGAACACTCAAACTCCAGCCCAAGTCTGGCTATTGCTAAGTATAGTAGGGTCATGATCCCCTTCATTTGAGATATCATATTTCTCCTGATTCAGGCTAAAAATCACACTAGTTTTTTTGTTGTTGTTGGGTTTTTTATGTGGGGTGGGGGAATGAGATAAACATATTGCAGACTCCCGGTGAGCCTGCAAATAATGACAACCTTTGTCTTAGCAGATGTACCATAAACCTCCTCTGAAAGAACCCCTCCCAACAAACCCCTAAACATTTGATGTGCTCAGGACTTTTCAGTTGTTACTTAAATCAATTCAATATATGCTCCTTTGCAAGACAATGCATTAGGCATTGAAACACAACAAGTTGAAACAGAAGTATGTATATATAAGGTCATTCAAGCAAAAAAAAAATTCAAGCAAAAAAAATGAGGCAAAAAGAGGGCAACAGAAAAAGGGATCATTGGAAAATGTTTAGGGTTCTCAGAGGAGAAAGCACAGTGTTCCAAGTATGATCAAAAGGCATGGGATTAGGGGAGGAAATGGTCATTTGGGGAGGGAATCAAAGAGGCAACATTGATAGAACATGAAACTCATGAGGAGCATGTTTAAGGATGAGAAAAAATAGGTTGAGAGCTGAAGCTAGGGATTTTGTCATTTGTCCTAGAGGCTATAGAGAGTTAGAGAGGATTTTTGAGCAAGGATAAGAGCAGTCCTGGGCTGAAGATCCATTTAACATGATAGCTGTGAGGAAGATGACTAGGAAAGAAGAGAGCTGACAGTAGCAAGGTCAATGACAACAGGAAGCTATTGGAATATGCCCACTGAGATGCAATAAGGACCCTTAAAAGGAGGATTAAATTCTAAATAGAAAGATGCCTCTCATCAAGTCCCATGATGCTAAGTACAACAGATTTCCTCCAAAGACCTTTCAGCACTGACATCTCTTATTTAGGGGCCCCAGCTTGTTTGCCCCCAAAATGAGGGGGGTATGTCCCTTCTAGCTCTGACATTCTGGTGAGCTTTCTTTACCTACCTAATGCATCTTTTGGGGAATGTCAAAGTTACCTCCTAGCTCATTGTGGAATTAGGAATTCCTCCCCTATCCATTCTATTCAGCTTTTAAGGGGCTACTTTAGAAATGGCACACATCTGTAGACCACTCAAAACCAAAGTCAGTAATTGACTACTTCCTTCCATTTTACTTTAAAGGAGAGTCTTTCAAAAAATCTTCTGAGATGGGAATTTCACAAATCATTGTTAAACAACAGCCAGTCCCTTGCTTTCTGTTTATAGAGAATGAATTTTCAGTGACAAGTATTTACAATCTGACCTGATTTTTTTTTCAAAAATGACTCTGAATCAAGAATAAAATTGGTATGACCATCCTCATCCCCATCCTTGCGTCAGCCCTGTACCCCACACAGCTGAGCTGTGGATTTATGATACGCACTTAACTCAGTTTGCCATACCTTAGTACCCAAACCCCACATACTCCTAGGAAATTAATTGGTCAGAAATCAAAGGCTGCAAGCGAGAGATAGTCACATGAGCGACAAAATTGTGACTATTTTGGATCTGTGAGGCTCATGACAGGACGCTTTAATTTATTCACCATAGAATTCTTTTTACACCATTCTTTTCTATGATTGAGGAAACTTTCTGAGGCTCTTTGGATTCCTTTCCTAAGGCAAAGTCTAAAAGCAATAAGGGAAACAAAGACAGGGATCATGCTTACCATTCCTTCCCTTTAACCCTGTGCTCTGATTCACTGTTTAGCAAATGGAAAATCATTGCATCTCTTGATATGGGCCAGGGTTGTGATTAAAACCACCTTTGAAGCTAATTTACTAGGGCAATTCAAAAACTGTGTTGAATATATATTAATTGGGATCAATTTACTATGAAGCCAAATTAAATTCAATGCACTTCTTTGGCATATAGTCTTAAATGAGCAAGCCCCAGTGGCAAACAGCAGAGCCATACTTACTTCCTATCTGAGGAGGCAAGGAGAGTTAGCAAATCTTGTTCATTTTACTATAGACGAGTGGCCTAAATATGCACAGATTCTGACTTAAAATAAGTCTAGAATTTCAGTCTCCCCTCCATTCAATGATTGTTCCTATTAACATATAAGACTAAAGCACAAAGGATAGGCCATACATTAGGAAATGCTTCTTGTATCATAGAAAGCCAACTGCTATTATAAAGGCCCAACATGTACTCTCAGGTCCCAAATCGCAGAGAAGAAAATTCCTTGAATGAATTTCTAATTCTCTTCTTTGTCTCTTTCTCATTTTGGTCATGCAAAAGGAAAAATTTTTGGTTAGAAATTTCTAAAGGGTCCAAGGAGTTTCTGGACAAGAATGAAGCATCTGAGTTCACTGAAAATTACTACCAGCTTCTGGAGGCTAGCAACTCATGAAAGGATCCATGAATAATCCAAACATGCTGTCTGCTTCAAGACACACCACCCTCTACCTATTTCATGAATGATTCTTTTACAGTTTAGGAAACTGTGTCAGGTAGACATTAAATAAATGATCTTGGGTCACATAGATAAAAAGTATTTGAGGCTGGATTTAATTTTCAGCCTTTCTTCCTTCAGGACCAATGCTCTGTCCACTGTACTCCCCCCAGCCACTTCCAAAAGGCAACAATAATAGTGCCTACCCCCACCCCCTTTCCATGTCTTCTGTGACAATTAAATGAAACATTATAGGTAAACCACTTTGCAAACCTAAAGGCTATATACTTGTTATTTGAAATACTCGTTATATTCATTCTGGTTTATTGTGAGATTTTAAAATACCATAATGTACCAAATACATCCTTGCTAGGTACTTTTAATGATAGTTCTTATTTTTGATGGTTAAAATAGCCCTTAGTATCCCAGTCAATAATAACATGGGTGGATGGAGACCTTTTTCATTTGTTTCCCCCTGCAAATTGCTTCCATTGCATTTTTAAACATGATTTATATGTAACCAGCTGTGTATTTGCTGTTTCCTCTTCAAGGGCAAGGATTGATTCACTTTTTGTACCTAGTAGGAACTCAAGAAATGCCTGTATGACTGATTCATATACATGTCATCTCCATTGACAGAATATAAGCTCCTTCAGCATGCCTTCAATGACTATTTCATCTTGGTCTTTGTTTCCCCATGGTTTAGTTCATGGTGGATACTTAATATCCAATGGATTATGTTTAAATGGGCTCATGGTTCTAATAGTGCCAACATTCCCCTTCTCTTTTGAAACCAAGAAGCGAGAAAATAAAAACATTTTGGGAGTCTTCAATGACTCTGAGATGCTCTTCCTACACTATGCCCACTGCCAGATGAGAGCCAATTGGCTATCACTTAGGTGCTGGCACCTCCATAAAGAAATGGAAATGGGTTATTATATTATAGACAAATACCACCAAAGAAAGGAATGAGAGATTCAAACAAAGGTACTTTTATACTTTTTAGCATGCTGGGCAAGGGATTATGGAGACAGTCAGTATAGCTAAGAGCTTTTGGATCAAAAATAAAGCTATTCTCTTTTATGTGAAATAATGATGTGTGTTCTACTTGCTCAGCAGTTTAATACAATGCTGTTATAAAGATGTGAGTTCAGAGGAAGCCAAGGGGCTCAATGGATAGAGATCTAGGCTTAAAGACTGATCTCAGACATTTTCTAGTTGTGTGATCCTAGACAAATCACTTAACCCCCCTTGCCTAGCCCTTACTGCCCTTCTGCCTTGGAAGCAATGCTTATTATTGATTCGAAGACAGAAGGTAATGGTTTTAAACAAACAAACAAACAAATAAAGATTTGGGTTTGTATCCTACTTTTGATACTTATCATGTGACTCCAGATCCATCACTATGTCTCCCTTAAGATCAGTTTCCCTAAACTATGAAATTGAGAAAATATTGTAGGGGGCAGCTGGGTAGCTCAGTGGATTAAGAGCCAGTCCTAGAGACGGGAGGTCCTAGGTTCAAATCTGGCCTCAGACACTTCCCAGCTGTGTGACCCTGGGCAAGTCACTTGACCCCCATTGCCTAGCCCTTACCACTCTTCTGCCTTGGAGCCAATACACAGTATTGACTCCAAGACGGAAGGTAAGGGTTTAAAAAAAAAATATATATATATATATATATATATATATCGCAAACTTCAGAGTACTGGTGCAAGGCTCAAGTGATTTGATTTATGTAAAGCATTTTGATTCTCTTTGAAAACCTATATAAAGGTCAGTTATCACTGTTGCTCCACATCTCCCTGACTTGGGGTCTAGTTGCATCTGAGAAGTCTCTGATCACCATATAAACTTAAGAGAGATCAGCCTTATTCTGAATTCCATGTGGTAGGAGCAGGCATGATGGTTTGATGATTCAAAAAGGCTGATTTCGGCTTGATCTCAAAAGAATAACAAGTAATCCCTAACAAATGGACTTGTTAGGTTTAACCAACTGCCTCGAGTTACTACTGCTTTGGGAGCCATTCAGTGATCTCCCTGAGGGTGAGGGTTCGTTCTGTCTAGATGTGATGGTCTGGTTGAGTAATGGAGATGAGAAGCACTGTGTGATCAGGACCACATGCTTAGGCATCACACAGTGTTCTGCCATAGCACAGAGGTTCGGGTATTATATAGGGTTTCACGTACACACTTCTTTAGCACACAATCAATTTTCTACATATATGTTTCCATGGAGCTTAACAAGAAGATTCATAGTTTAAGGAGATAGTCAACGAAACATTGTTGCTATAGATGAATGACAAATAGGGTGACCCAGAGTTAGTTCTCCCCAACCTAGGAGAATCATTGTTACTTTTGGTCAGCTTTCACAAGCAATCACAATTACTTAGGAGATGGATAACAAAACATTTTGTAGCTAGGTACATGGTTAGAGGGCAATTTAATGACAGACCAGATTAGGGGTTTTCCTCAATTTACAAATTCAATTTTTCTTGTGTTACTTTAAAGTGCCTGGCAATGTTGCCTGGTTTCTGTCTGCAGTGGAGTGTGTCTTGAAGGTGACTGATGTTCTTGGCTTGCCTGGCTTGTAATGGGAGTGAAGGTGGCTCTGTGGAAAAGGAAAGGAGGGAGACAATAATCTTTGGGCTTTGATTCTGTAAATGCAACCTTTGGGGGTAATAACCTAGGGGGATTAAAGTGGGATATATATTTATTCTATAAGTCTTTGCTCTTATATTATTTAGTTTGTGTTGGAGAGACAACAATATTTATCCATTATTGAGGGAAGTTAAAGAGAGAAGTCACAGAGGGGGGATCAGTGGGAGCCTCATTCTCTGGGGGCTGCCCATTTCTCCAGACTGTGACCTTGTCAGCTGGTGACAATATAATGGCCTCCAGCACTATTGGGTCTCCTATCATGGAAAGTCTCCAATCATAGGGTATAGAAGTAATTGGCAATTGTATTATGAGGAAAATAATTTTCAAGTAGGGTTTGGCTTAGATGATCACAGTTATCTGTCTCAATTACATAATTCCATGATTCAGTAAAAAGAATGTCAGATCTGTCATTGCCTGGAGTTAGTCACATTCTAGGTTTGTTACTTGCTACCTATATAGTAGCAGTAGCAGTAGCAGTAGTAGTAGTAGTAGTAGTAGTAGTAGTAGTAGTAGTAGTAGTAGTAGTAGTAGTACCTCTACCTATATAACTATGGAAAAAACACATTACCACCTTGGACCTCAGTTTCTTTACTATAAAAATGAAGACATTGGGATTGATGACCCCCTAGGATTGACTTCCATCTGTAAGTCAATTATGCTATAATACTGCACCCTCCTATCCTAATTTACCTTTTCCTCTGTCTCTTTTTAGAAAGAGATATTGTAACTATGAAGTGAAGATATAGCTTTGTGTGTGACTTGTGAACTCTAAGAGCTCACTACCGAAGAGTTATGTCCTAGGAGTTGTTAGAAATTTGAGAAGCCTCCCATTCTTCAGGGATCCATGACTTTATCAAGGTAGGTGCTTTCTTCTTCAGTTACACTTCCTCTGTAACTTATTAGGTAGTAATATTTAGGGAACATTTATTGGCACTATAAATCTGGAAAATCCATTTCAAAGCCTTTTTTCAGTGTTTGAGATGGTCTTCTATCACCTTATGGCCAATATGAAAGGTGATATACTTCTCCCAATCACTCAAGCAGGTTATTTGATGACAAAGTCGATGATCAGGTCATGCTGCTATAAGAAAAGCACTCCTTCCTTCTATTTGCAGATTTCTCTTTATGTCACTCCAACCATAGGTTTCCATTTGATATGTAGGATATAATATATAGGTTATATGTAAATAATGGATGAGAGCAAGAAAGGAACAGGGAAAGACTATCTGGTCCAACTGCCTAATTTTACTTGCAAATTAACCAGAGGTTCAGAGAGTTATATGAAGTCATAGAAAACCATAGATTCATGGTTTGAGAGATCAAAGAGACCTATGAAACTATTTAGTTCAACTTTTTCATTTGACAGAAAAATAACTTATTCAAGGTCATTCAGGCATAGGGGATGAGGACAGGATTTGAACCCATATCTTCTATCTCCAGAGATAACTCTCTTGATCTCTCTGAAGCCTTCAATACTGCAAATTATACTCTTGTCCTCAATACTCTCTTCTTTCAAGATTGCTTTGACACTGTTTTCTCCTGGTTCTCCCACCTAACTCTTACTTTTTTTGTTTTCTTTGCTGGACCTTCAACCACCTCACACCTATGAATCAGGGATGTTCCCCAAGTCTTTGTTCTGGGATGTAGACTTCTCATTCTACACTATTTCACCTGGCCACCTCATCAATGCCCATGGTTACTCTCTTCCATATACTCTAGGGTCCAGTAATATTTACTTCCTTGCTCTTGCTTGAATTAGACCCTCTATCTCCCAACTCTAAGCATTTTCAGCCTCTCTTCATTTCCTCCTCTAAGCCTCCCTGATATCCTTTGAGTTGAAGATAAAATTCCACTTTCTACAAGAAACCTTTCCCAGCCCTTCTTAATCTCTACTCTGAGACACATGACTCAGAGGAACCCATACATATATACATATACATGTGTATATATACATATATGTGTGTGTAAATTGGATATAATTTTATTCATGTTGTATCCACACTAGACTATAAGTTCTGAAAGCAAGGACTCTTCATTTGAGAGTTTACATGTTTTCCTTTTCTTTTTATTCCCAACACACTGTCCAGTACTTGTGGTGCATGTGAAATGCTTAATTAATTGATTGACTGGCAAATTCTTTCCTCTGCATCAGAGATTCTTCAATAGAAATGAAAATGTTTCCTGGTAACTAATGTTATTTTTCAGTCTAACAAGAGGATATGACTGAATAGATTGCAACACAGGAGCTGCAAGTTTCCATTCCTTGGGAGTGTGTTATAAAACATTAATTTCATATGATGGGAGCAACTAGTGGCCAAGGCTGTCAAATGGACAGGCTGCCACTGGAGAGTGACCAGGGCCATTGTTCACTGAACTTGTTCTTTTCATTCACTGCAGTGCATAAGGCTTTTTACGATTTTATCATTCCTTTCCTACCATGAAGATGGCCTTGGGGACTAACATTTCTCCAGCCCGTTAGAAAGCACTGAGCCAGAAATAAACTGCCAAGGTTTGATGTGAGTTTTAGTTATAGGATAGAGTCCCAGAGTAAGGAATACTCAATGACATAAAGAAGGGAAAAGACCAAAAACAAAACAAAACAAAAAACCTGGGGATTGAAATGACCAAACCTTCCTTTAAAATAAAATACATTTTCTCTGTGGGTTGACAGATAAACGACTCAGTTTTCCTAGTCGACTTTAACCTTTTGATCTCCCACCAAGTCTGTCTAGTCATTGCATGTAAGTAACATCCCTTAATATTCTCCTTTATATTCAAAACTCCCAACTTCAAAGTCAATTCATCAATTTGTCCTCCATAAAAATACCAACTCTTCTACCTTCAGGAGCACTCAGGTTTCCTGTAGCCCTAATGAAGAGGAGGACTGAAGATCCAGAAATAATCCAGAATGTTGGATCTGCCTTAGGAAATGCCTTTGGTATCAAATCAGACAAGTACATGAAGCACCCTCTCATGCCTGCAGTTTATTGTTTTTGTTGCATGATCATTTCAGTTCTGTCTGACCTCATTTGGAGTTTCCTTTATAAAGACACTGGAATTATTTACTGCTTCTCTCTCCAGCTCATTTTTACAGATGAGGAAACTAAGGCCAAGAGGGTTAAGTGACCTGCCCAGGAACACAAAAGTAAATGTCTCATATAGTATTTGAACTCAGGTCTTCCTGACTATAGGTAGGATGCCTATCCACCGCACCACCTAACTGCCCTCGTGCCTCCAGCAGAATAAATCAAAATCAGTCAGAGACTAACCTGAACAGAATCACAGTTTAATTAGAGTGACAAGGTATTTTTCAACTCTGAAATTTGTGATTCTCTAAGTCCTGTCAAGAAATGACATGGGGGAGGGGGGCAGCTGGGTAGCTCAGTGAATTGAGAGCCAGGCCCAGAGATGGGAGGTCCTGGGTTCCAATCTGTCCTCAGACACTTCCCAGCTGTGACCCTGGGCAAGTCACTTGACCCCCATTGCCTAGCCCTTACCTCTCTTCTGCCTTAGAGCCAATACACAGTATTGACTCCAAGATGGAAGGTAAGGGTTTAAAAAAAATGACATGGGTACAAGGTGGGCTCCTTTGACTCTTGAAAGTTATAAGATCAGAGCAATTAAATCCTATTATTGTCTTCACCTCTTAAGTTATCAGAATTCCTCTTTCCTTCCAAGGGATTCATCTCAGTAGTTGAATTAAAATTGAATTGTATACAAAAAAATCAATGGATAAGGTGCATGCTGGGTATAAGCAGGTTGCAACCTGTAGCCAATGGTAAACTGTGAAAGAGGAAAAAAACAGAATTAAACAATATAGTCAAAAAAACATATGATTTGTAAAATAAAGGGTGGTCAAGTAGTGAGAGATAGCAGGTAAGAGAGCTTGAGTTCTTCACAAGTATTCTTTCAGTGCGAGGCCATAATGAAGAAGTTCTCTGGGAAATTGGCTGGACTGACCTGAGCAAATTTTGGGGAGGATATAGACAAGAAAGCCATATGACCAGCAGAGACCCTAGTCTACATTGTTGGAGTGCAGCCATATTGAATAGATCACAGATCCATGGGCTTATTTTAGTACAAAGATACTAATGTCATCATGTCCAAGATTCTATTAAAATCAGAGTTACTTTTTCCCCATGTTCTTGGAACTTCTTAATTTTATTGGAGCAGAAGTTATTGATATATTGAAGTGACTGATGGAATTAGCTAGATAAATTCAACTGATAACAATCTAATAAATAATTTTAAATAACTCCCTTTTGGTCCCAATATAATGATAAAGTAGAGTTCCTCATAAAAGAATTTAAGTCCCTGGAATTTCCTTCATGAAAAGGAATAAAACATATGATTCTTGCTATCCAAATCTATATGTATTGTCTTGAATCAATTAATTTTCATTTCCAAATTATGAAACAACAAAATTTATAGAAATAATGCTCATAAGGTCATTTAGTGTCATGAAGATAGCATAACTATGACCCATAGAATGGGGTTGATGTGGAGGAAGGCATGAGCCAGAAGAAAGAGACTTGTTATCTCTTTCCCATCAGATTAGTAGAATGAGGGTCTGCAAGTTAGTGATAATTGTCCATCCCTAAAAGGCCAGGATCTCAGGTCTGGTAGAGGACAACTGATAGTCTATGTGTTTTGGTGTTTGATCTTCATTAAACAGCTAACACGCCTGTGAACAACTCATCTCTCATTCTAGTCCGTCTCAAAAGCTAGTCATGTCAGTGTCTGGAACAGGCAGGACACGTAATTTCCCATTCCCCATTCCCTGTGGAAGCTCTGCCATGACAAATAAATAATTTGGTGAATATCTCTCCACCTCAACTAGAAGACTCATTAAAGTGAGAATTGTGCCTTGTGATAAAAGCTCATAATCAAAGAAAACATCTGATCTGTTCTTGCAGTGGCAACAAAGGGTATATCAGTCTCTTTTTTTCTTTAGTGTCCCCACATAGTGGGTATAAGTAGTGACCTTATAGGGAGGCCCAAACAGGAAGTTCAGATGGTTAAGTATGGATTGTTGTGAACTATGTCATTGGAGAAGACAGCCAAATCAGTATCACAGAGCCAGTAATGGAGTGGAGACTCAGAACATTAAAGGAGATCACCATCCCAGAGTGATTGGTCATTCATTCATCCATTTGTTTGTTTGTTTTTTTAGCTAGATAGTATTTTTGTGATTCTTTAAAGCTTACAAACAATTAGCAAATATGACCTTATTTCATCCTCACAACAGTCTTTGGAAGAAGATTTTATTATCCCCTATTTTACAGTTGAATAAACTGAGTCAGACAGATGTTAAATGACTTGCCTGGGGTCACCTAGATAGCAAAGGTCTGAGATTGAGTTTGAATTCTAGTTTTCCTGGTTCTAAGTTTAGTGCCTTGTTCATTTACCACCCTCTTGCCTCTTTATGGCATATGGTATACTGGTAAATGCCATATTGACCAATATATGTTTTACTGTGAATTTGTTCCTTTTTTCCCTCTCTTCTCTTATATGGTATGTTAAAATGCCTCATGTGTCATGTCAAATGAAATATATTTCATTCAAATGTTTATTTTGCCACTAGTTTTTCCTTCTCTGCCCCCTCCCAAACTCCTCCCCCATCTGATCTCATGGCCAGTCCTGTTGTTATGAGTCTGAAAGCCAAGACTAATTTCAGTTCCACAACTAGTTGGCCATCTAACCTTGGATATATTATTTAATATTTCTGAGCCACTTTCCTCATCTGAGCAATAAACTGCCCATGATCCGGTGTGAGAATTCTTTGAAATGGTGAGGTGCTTGACCGATGCTTATAGGTTTTACGGTGGGAAAGGATGTTTTGGCTCATCTAAATCGTTTCTTTTTTTAATTTAATTTTTTTATTTTATTTAATTGATTAATTTAGAGCATTTTCCCTGGATTACAAAAATCATGTTCTTTCTCTCCCTTCCCCCTAACCACTCCCAATTCTGATGCACAATTCATTCTACAGATCATATAACTGAGTCCCATAAGGGAAGTGACTTGCCCAAGGTAATAGTCATAGTAAGTAGCAGAGCAGGACAAGACCAAAACTGTGTCTGATACCATACCCACTACAACTCTGACTTACCATCATTTTTTAAAGTTAAAATTGCATTTTTTAATATAGACAACCAAAATTTATTCTAAGTTAATCCTAAATAAGACCCAAACCTTAATTAAGTATTAAAAGCCAACTCCTATTCTCCTGTGATTGTTGGAACAGAGACACAACTAACAACCTCATCCTATACCATATGTGTATGATACCATGTTGGCAGCTGTCCAGTATTTGTTGTAGAAACAAGCACCTACAAAAGGTGATTCATGACTGTACAATGTGGGATTTAATCATTCCCTCTGTGTGCTTAAGATTTATATGAACAATTAAACCTGATTAGTTTCATATATCATAACTTAATTTACTTATATAAATACTGGACGCTGTGGGATCAAAGTCTATTCTTCTTTGGGAGGACTGAGGTAGATGTGAAATGTTATGATCGCTCTTGAGTCTTTTTGAGAGAGCAGACTGTTTCCAGACAAAAGAAAGAGCCAATGTAAATTGATCCAGGTGACTTTGAAATTGGAGCTGCCACAGATCCGAGGTTATTGGATATATTCATTGTTCCTTCCAAGTACTTTCTTTCATTTTCATTACAAGATTCTAAAAGGATTTATTCCTTACTGTCCACCTACTCATTTAGGAGGGAAACTGAGAATGAGGAATCTTGACCAGCTGACACCATTATAGCAGGGTAGATTTGCTTTGCAAAAGGAATGAGTTTAACATAACGGCAGAAAGAGAAATCAATATGAACATATGATATTTTAGAAGGTTTTAAGATTGTCAAAGAAATTCATAAAAATGATGTCATTTATTTCTTATGAAAAATTTCTGAGGTGGATACTATGATTTTTGTTTTACAGATGAGGGAAGTTAAATGACTTGCTCACAGTCAAATAGTTACTAAAGTTTAATTCTCTTCTTCCAGTTTTTATCAATATTTTACTTCCTCTCAAAAATATCCTATCTCACTTTATTCTCCTTTGGGACAACCCCACAAAGTGTTTTCTGAGTTAAAGCCATAGTACAAAGAATTTAGGTTTCTCCACAAAATCCAAACACATTCTGCTCTAGCAGTAGGGTTAATGTCTATAAAGAAGAAAAAGAAAACTCCCATGGTGCTCATCAGCTGTACAGCTAATTATCAATGCCATCGAACTACTCTCTTCTTGTCATCTTAAAACTGTACAATATTGATTATGACACATCCCATCAGATAAAAACCTACTAGAACGTTAGAGTTCTCCAGCCATGCCCAGTACAATGCCTTTAAATAGAAGGAAGTTAATAAATTCTGGTTCAATGAATAATTAACTCTTCTAGTTTTTATCAGAAGAAATCTGCAGAGTAACCAGCTTCTGAGTGCACAATAGAATGGAAGCTTATTAAAGGAAAGACACCAAGAGACTTTGCATTTCCAGAAATTAGCAAAATGGTTGTAATATAGTAGATGTTCGATGTATATTTGCTGGTTTGACTTGAATTAGACTGAATTCTAGTCTATAATTGGGCCCAGGTTTATTTTAAAGGATCAAAAATAATAACTTGCATTGATGACAAGTTTTCCCCCCCTACTAGATAATTCTGAGACCTTTTCTAATTGGAGTAGTTTAAAGAAAAATTGAGCTAACAGTTGTGCTTCTCATTTAAGTTTTCAAATGCAAAACAGGCTTCTTGTTCCTCTTTCCAGTGAACTCATTCCAAATGGTAGGAGAAAAAAGAAGTCAAAGCCTGTTGCTGTAGAAGCCAGAAGGAATACATTACAAAGGACACCCTCAACTGGAACAATTGCTTTCCAAAGGGAATTTTGTAAATTACTTTTTATATTGGAATATATCTATTCCCACAAAGAGACCTCCTTGCTCCTGTCTCTTCACCTCTTCTACATCCCATCATCATTGCCACAGATTTGAATTGTGGGAAGGGTAAATACCAATATGTCTCAGTCTAGAAAAATCCTTTCCTGACTCCTCCTGGGGCTGTAAGTGGCTCAGCTCTAGGTCAGTCATCCCTGCCATAGTCCCAGTTGAGATTGGTTGTGATTCCTCTATTCCAGGGAACTATGACTTGCAACTTTGAACATTCATGAAAGGAAAACATTACAAATGAGTCAAGCTTTTAGAAAATATGTATCTATATAAAAGATGCTAATTCCTTCCAGTCTTAGAAAATGGTGCATGAAAAACTTTAGTCTGACCACCATTTGTCTATGTTCTCCTTTACCTATACTCCAAGGAAGAATGTACATATGTAATAGCTCATATTTATATACAATCCTAGAGTCTGAGGATTGGAAGGAACCTTAAAAGACAGCTAGTACAATCCATATACGAGTGATTACTAGAACATAACTGACAAGTGGTCATGGAACCTCTGCTTGAAGACCTCCAATGAGGTAGAATGTAATAGAAATGGAAACACAAAAGACATTATCTATCTATCTATCTATCTATCTATCTATCTATCTATCTATCTATCTATCCACAGGATGCCTTCTATGGTGTGAGGAAGTGAGGGATGGAAGAGATCTGGAAATAAATCATCTTTAAAAAGTTTATCTTTGATTTATTTACTTGTTCTCTTCTCAGGCATACGTGCTAAATTTAATTCTTTTTGATGTTTGATGATTCACAAAACATCATATATACTTTATATTGTCAGACTCTGTCCCCAAATTCTGGAAAATTTATCATTTCTATTTTATAGATATAGAGATATAAGCTCAATAAATTAAAGTGGCTGGCTTAAGGTCATGCAGATAAAAAATGATAGAGCCAGGACTCAGAAAATCAGTCAAAAATATTTCCTGTGCCACTCAAGTGTGGTATGCACTCTTCCAAATGCTGGACATGTGATTACAAAAGTGAACCAGTCCCTTCCCTTGAGGAACTCAATTACATTCTAATGGGCAGGCCAAATGGAAGTCTTTCTGACTCAAGCAAGTTGATGAAATATATACTCAACATAAGAAATGTGTGCTTATTGTTAGATAGTAAATGCTCAATAAATCCTTTTTTGACTGGCAAATGACTTATTTTAGTGGAAAACCTAGCAAGGAAGTATAAAAAAGTATAAGGGATATAGCAAAGGTGGTAATTTTTTTAAACCCTTACCTTATGGCTTAGAATCAATACCATGCAGAATACAAGGCAGAAGAGTGGTAAAAGCCAAGGAATGGGGGATGGGGAGGTAAATGACTTGCTTATGGTGACACAGGTAGGAAGGACCTCCCATTTCTAGGTCTGGCTCTAAATTCACTGAGCCACCTAGATGTCGCCAGTGATATTCATGCTAAAGAGTCAATGCAGGGAGAAGTGACATGGAGAGCTGACATCTAAAGCATGCTTCAGTATTTAGAGTCTAATCTAGAGCACAGCCTAAATAAAGACATGGAGGCCCATTGGTAGGCTAGTTATGAAGTGATATAGTTCAGAAAAGTGACTCAACCACTGGCCACAAGTGGAGATTCAGAGGTGAACCCAAGTTCCCTGATTATATGTCTAGCCCTCTTTTCATTGCACAAACTGCTTCCTTCAATGGCTTCTAGAATGTATATTAATTTATTAATCAATAAATCTACAACCCTAATGGATTAGTAAAACATCCATTCCTGAGGACACATTTTGAACTTTATGAAGTTGACTTTAAAAGGGTGAAATCTCTGAGGACAATGGTGCTCTAGGTCATAAGAGGGCTGACTGTCACTGTCAGGGACAGAATTAAAATCTGTATGTATGGACCATGACTATGATCCCATATGGAAATACATTTTTTTAATTCTTTCAATTTTAGGCAAGCAGTTACATAGAGAAGACTGTAATAAGAAACCAAAAAACTACCCCCACCCACCCACAAACAAGATGCATTTGTTGCCACTACATTTTATTTAAAGCCTATTTAATAACATTCCAGCTGGCTCCATTGAAGCAACACCATAGGCAATCAATTGGATGCCAACTTAGAGATCATTTCTATAAACAGTTACAAGGAGAGAGTGTCAGGTGGTCCTAGAAGCTGATGGCAGCAGCAACAAGAAATGGACATTTCTGTAAGTCACAGTATCATATACTGTGAGAGCAACCACATAGTATCACTTGGAAAGCCATGCCTTCACATTTTCTTCATGCAAGTCAGTGTTATTTATTTGTACTTTCTGTTCCAAATGAATAAAAAAAATCAATTTTTTTCATAATGAAAAGACCAATCAAGAAGGCATTACCTATAACTGTTCATGTGCCTTCTTGACCATCTTTAAGGAATTGTTCTAAAGGTGAACACCTATATGTCAAGGTTATCTTTGATAAGAACATGCAACAGCAACAGGAAGGATTTTTAGTAATTTATTGTCTATACTAATATATGCACCCCTCACTTCAAACCTCAGCTCAAGCCTGTGAGCTCAAATCTCAAACTCAAGCACTTGAGAGAAGCCCTTCTCCACTTATACGGTAGTTACTCCTCTCTGTACTATTAGAGCAGCTAAGCATTGTATGTGTGTGTCCATACACATATACAAACAATAGATAGATAGATAGATAGATAGACAGATATGCATATTATTCAAAATGTTTGAGTTGAGAGCCATACTATACTCTTCCTGTTTTAGACTCCATCAAAATATTGAGATCAACATAGAGTGCACAATTTAGGAAGGTTATAATAATGCTCATCCAAAAAAGATTTCTTGGGAAGGTGAGGGAACAAGAAGCCACCCTCTCCAAGGATCCATTGAATGGATGAGGAATGTCCAGATTAGAGGAAGAAAGACTTGGAAATTTCATGATTGCTGTTTTCATGTGTCAAAGGTAATGGACTTATTCTATCTCTACCCTAATAATCCATATCCTCATTTGTCTTTCCTCTTCTCTCACTCTGTTATAGAGAATATTTGAGAATGATGCCAAGAGGAACTTTCTAACAGCAAGGAGTGTGCAAAAAATGAAATGGGCATTTGGGGGGTTCCTGACTGTGGATGAGATCTTCAAGGTTGTCAAGGTTTGTATGGTCCCTTGTCAGGTATATTATAGAGGATATCATGTAAACTAGGAAGAATTAGATGCTACTAATATTCCTATCCCATATTTCTGGGTTCTATTGGGAACACCCATATTTAATGAGCCAGCTTATTTGTTTGTTTGTATTGTTTCATATTTTCCTCTTTGGGTGTGGCAACCTCAGAGAAAGTGTTCTATTCTGAAGAAAGAAATTTATGTGAAGCCTCAGGAAAGTAGAGTATAGGTAGAGCTAAAGTTGTTAAATTCTTTTTGATACTTCTAATCTTTGGGGATGAACTTTGGAAATCGTGGTGACAAATCCTTAAGAGTGGAGCTGTACTACCAGGTTGAGATTAAGACCAAGAATGGAGCCACTGTGTTCCTTCCTTAATATCTCCTGTCTAATTACCAGCACACTCTGTAAGCACCAACCTGGTCCAATTTTAAAGCAAAGGGGGGGATGAGATTTTCCCTTCCATTCAGAAAGTCTGCAAGAGTGGTGAAAATAACCTCATCTCTTTCACAAAGGTAAAAAAACCATTTCATTAAAAAAGCTAAGTGGCCAAAACTTATTATCCAAGATCAAGATAAGAAGAAATAAGTAACTGCCATTCTACAGGCAACTTTGAACCAGTGTGTTCAAAGTCCCTTAGAAGCATCAATGAGCATTCATATTTTAGTAATAAAAGTAATAACATAGCCATTTAAGAGGTAGAAAATTAAGAAAAATTAAGTGCCAGGTCCAGGGCATCCACTATGTCAATAGAAAAAAATAACAAGATGTAGCAATCCCATTCTCTGCTCTGCTGGCCAAAATCATGTTAATAATGAATGACATTTACTTAGTGTTCTAAAGTTTAAAAAGAATTCCCCATTGCCTAATTTCATCTTCATAGAAATCTTTTGCACTCATTATTACAACTATTATGATCCCTGTTTTACAGATAAGAAACTGAGGGTCAGAGAACTTAATTGATTTCCCTATGGTCATATGACTTCTAAATATGAAGCATGGTTCAGAATAAATCAATGAACAAACATTTAAAGAATGCCTGCTGTGTACCAGCAATTATGCTCAACATTCTTGATTCTAAATCCAATACATTCTCCATTATACAACACTGTCCCCCATTTATAAACGAAATCCCAAGGAAATCTATTTTCTGTCCTCTACTTATTGACAAATTCCATTAAGGCAATGACTTCCATGGGCATGCCCATCTATACCTT
This sequence comes from Monodelphis domestica, assembly GCF_027887165.1. Lineage (NCBI taxonomy): Eukaryota > Metazoa > Chordata > Mammalia > Didelphimorphia > Didelphidae > Monodelphis > Monodelphis domestica. The sequence goes on along the minus strand of NC_077234.1, from coordinate 4,924,194 downwards.
TCTGTAATTTGAAATTGCAAATAATCAGTTCCCCATTCTAATTTCTTAAGTGACTGTTCCTCCACTCATGACAAAGAGTTAAGTGTCATACTGCAAAAGCTGAGGAGAATAGGAGTACCACAAGTGGTTTAAAAGAAGCTTCAAAATGCTAGGCATCAAAGATTTCCTTGTAATTCAAACAGAGGAAAGCATGGGGTAATTCAGAGCCACAATCCTACTAGCTAAATCAGACAACTGGTACTTTACTGTGGTTCTATCATAGGGGCCTGAATGAGTTAATATACTTCCAAATACCCCGTGTCTGTCCAATGACCTTTCAAAATTGATAGATGAAATTAGTTGGAATAGATTAGACTAGATGAACTCCCTCCACTTCCTAGTGTCTGAGTTTCCCTAAATATAAAATGTATGTGCTGATACCAGCCTAAAGAGAGTCAACATGGAGGATTTACCATAACAGCAACAAGTGTCCACATAATCTTTATGATTTGCCAAGTATATTTCTATATGTGTTCTCATTTAGTCCACCAAACTACTCTTTATCAAGTAGATGCTATAGTTAGATACATTTTACACATGAGTAAACTAAGTCCAGAGAAGTTAAAAGATTTGCCAAGAATCACACAGATGGAAATTTCAGAGTTGAGATATAAATCAAGATTTCTTCCATGAATACATTACATGCCAGAATATCTTTGATATACCAGACTTAATCCAAGGTTACAGAGCTTAATATATGAATATCATCTTTACCCTCTCCCATTATTTGCTAAACACTTTGAAAATAGTTGTGTGCCCACGATGTATCCCAATCTTCATCTCCAAGTTCTCCCCCAACTATTTCATAATATGGCTTGAATTCAAGCTATCATTTATCTCAAAAGTCATTAATAATTTTATAATAGCTAAATTAAATGATTCCCCCCACCATTCTCATCTTCCTTATGTATTTAGGAACTGTACAAAATGTTAATTATCTCTCCTTTCTATAACTTAAGCACACAATATTCTCCAGGCTCTTTTTGCCTCTAACTATAGCTTTGTTGTCTACATTACTAGTTTCTATTTTCTTTCATGCTCTTAATTTGGGTGACCCCCAAAAGGTTTGGTGTCAGTCTTTTTCTCTTTGCAATTGATGTTCTCTTCCTTATTCATCAAAAGCACTATCAGTGTTTCCACAATCACTTCTGCAGAGATAACTCTCAAGAAATCAACTAATTAACAAGTATTGATTACATAACTACTATATACCAGACTCTGCTGGCTGCTGAGAATACAAAAGAATTAAATAATTTCTACTCAGCAAAAGCAAGTATATGTAAATATATGTATACAGATTTATGGACATGTACATACATATGATATTTTAAGGAAGAGAGGATTAGCAGTTGAAAAGATCAATGAAACTCTCAAATAGATAACAGTGCTTGAGCTAAAGTAAGTTAGGCAGGATAGTGAATAATGGACTTGAAATGAGGAAAACCTGAATTCATATCTGGTTTCAGATATTTAAGAGCTGTGAACTTGGGCAAGTCAATTAAACACTCTCAGTATCAGTTTTTTCATCCATGAAATTTGGATCCTAATAGCAACTAACTCCTAGAGTCATTGTGAGGATCAAGTGAGATAATGGATAGCCCTTCACAAGTCTTAACATGTTATATAAATTCTAGGTAACTATTACTGAAGAACTACATGGATTCTGGGATAGAGGTAAGAAGATAGTACATGGATAGTATGGCAGATTGATGGTTTAAATGCATATGGACAGAGGATTGAGTGCTGTGTATAAGTAACAGAGGAGATCATTGAGGGTAAGAAAATGAGTATTGTGCATAATGGCTAGAAAGATAGCTTCAAGCTAGTTTATGATGGGAGGGAAGGAAGGAAGGAAGGAAGGAAGGAAGGAAGGAAGGAAGGAAGGAAGGAAGGAAGGAAGGAAGGAAGGAAGGAAGGAACGAACGAACGAACGAAGGAAGGAAGGAATCAAGGAAGCAAGGAAGCAAGGAGAAGAGGGAAGGAAAGGATTTTTTAGTATTAAAATCTTTGTGGATATGGCATTCAAATTGCACTTATCTCTATTTGCAGTATATAGAACAGAATGAAGTACAGAAAGTCTTGAGGAAGAGAAACCAATTGGAAAATTATTTCAATATTATGGGCTACAGGTGATAAAACTCTTAACTAGGCAATAACTGAGGGAATAGAAATATGATATTGAATACAAAAGATATGGTCAGAGTTGAAATCGAAAAAATAACAATTAGATAATGAGTGGTAAAGATGACTGAGGAGTTAAGTATATGATATAGATGGGTTGCAACTAGGACTGGAAGGATGGTTACACTGCTTATAGAAATAGGTAAATTTGGAAGAAGAGTGGATTTGAGGGAAATAATGTATTTAGTTTTGGGTGTGTTTAGATTCAGAAGCCTCTGGGAGAGGCAGTTTGAAATGTCCAATGGGCAATTGATGATGCAGGACAGAAACTCAAGGGATAGACTGAGAATGAGTGTGTATATACTGTTCAGTTAATCATCTGCATAGAAAGATAATCAAACCCATGGGATCTCAGGAGGTGACCCTAGAAGAAAGCTTTGGGTTATATCCATAGTCAGGAGGCATGATTTAGATGATGTCAACAAAGGAGACAAAGGAATGATCAGAGAGATTAGAGGAGATTCAGGATAGAAGATGAAAACATAGCAATGAAATAATATCTAGGAATAAAGCATGGGCAACATTACCAAATGCATAAATTGAAAAGAATGAAGATTGAAAAAAATACTATGATATTTGGCAAATGTTATTATCAGTAATTTTGGAAAGGGAAGTTTCAGTTGATTTATAAGAATAGAAGCCAGACTGAAAAGGACTACGTGAGCAAGCAAAATGAAGAATATAATGCAAGTAATTTTCTTAGTCTGAGAAAAGGAGAGCTACAGGAGAATCACTTAAAGAGATAGTGGAATTAGTGCATTACTTTATTTGTTTTAAGGATAGTGAAGACATTAGTATGCTTGAAGGAAATAGGGGTGCAACAAAATATAGGTTATAGAGGAAGAAATTGCAGATTGATAGTAGTAAAAGACATTGAGTTTTCAATCTGATTGAAGACAGGAAGGGATGGTGTCACAAAGAGATTGAGTTTTGTAAGAAGAAGGACTCTTTCATTGCCAGAGTCTGAAGTACAGGAGGAGAGAGCATATAGTGATGGCAAGAGGTATTTATATGAAGAAAATTAGGGAAAATGGAGCCCTAGTTAAACAGTTTTATACTTTTTCCAACAAAGTGAGAAGTATAGTAGTCTACTAAGAGATAAGAACAGGAGGGAGTGTGTAGAGTTTAGAGGAGTAAAAGGAAGATTTGGAATAGATTCTGAGGGGAACCACAAAAGAAATCAATTAAGTGGGAATAAAAGAACTGTCTTGCTGCAGTGAAGTACTGCTTGACATAGACAACATGAATTTATAATGTTCTCAGTCAGCATGATTACATGAGTTACCCCTGTTGTACTCAGCAGCCCTTAAATAGGAGCAGGTTAAGTAAATGATATGAGTAATCCAGAGCTCTTATTCAGCAACCAATAGGTGGTGATAGGCTAAAAGGATATGGGATTTGAAAGAAAGGGATAACATAGAGTTAAAATAACTAACTATATGATGAAAATTAGTATGGGAGGAAATTAAAGTCAGTGTATAGATAATATCTTTAAAAAGAAATTATTAGTTGACATTTTGGAAATCTTTCTGTCAGTGAAGGATAGGTTTAAGAGGGATGTCACATAGAGACACAATAAAGTATATGGTAAGATACAGGAATGTAAGAATTTCAAAATGATAAAATGAAATACTTTGGGAGTAATGGTATGATCCAATGTAGAACCATATCTGCATCACAGGTTGAGAGAAGGAAGACAGCATAGGATTTAGGGAGACTGAAGAATTGGAGGTTTAGGTATTTGAAGAAAGTCTCTAAGTGAATAATAAACTCATCCAATACAAGATTAGTGGAAGAGAGGATGAAGTTGGTGAGGCCAGTACATAACTGACACCAGGAAATGGATTATGTAGAGACTATGACTGAGTGAGTATAATATAAAACCCAGGACTGAAGCTAGGAGAGTATGGATTGGTTATAAGAAGCAAGAGGGTTCTGATTCATCTCCTAGTTCTAGCATATTGAAGGTATGAAAGGAATTATGATCATTATTCAAAAGGATACTCAGGAATGTATTGTTATTAGGAAGAAATTAAGATTAAGTAAGGGTTCTGATAATACCTTGGCATTTGAAAAGTGCAGGATATGGGCTTTCCACCCCTGATCTGTGCTTATTGTTTCTCCTTGGATCACTGCTATGTGATATCAGTATTATATCCTAGAATAATGTCATGACCAGGGAATAATTATGATGTTATATTTCATGACTTCCAAGGATAAAAGTGGAGAGCTAATGATGAATCTCCAAGACCCTACACAAAGTTTCTGAGGTTTTAGAAAGAAAATCCCACAAATATGTACTAATTTATCTCTGCCACTTTGCCTTCCTCTCCATTCCTATCCCAACCAGGACTCAAATGTTACACTGCAAGGCCAGAATCTATATGGGAGCATTGGCATGATGTCTACTGAAAGGTTTTCTAAAGATGATCAATGTGCCTAATATTTTAGATCAAAATTTTAACATATATAAAAAAATTTAGATTGATCTCGGCTATGGTCGGTTCATGACCTCTATAATTAGTGTTACTTTTTGTCAGATACATTTCTCCTCTAGGATTATTAAACTGTATATATTCCATCAGTGTTAAATGAAGAACATTAGAAAAATATTGTCTTCATTCAGTCATGTCCAGCCCTTCATGACCCCATGGTTTGGCAAAGACTCTTAAATAGTTTGCTATTTCCTTCTCCAGATCATTTTCCAGATGAAGAAACTGAAGCAAAAAGAATTAAGCATCTTACCCAGGGTCTTCTCTGAAGTCAGATTTCAATTCAGGTTTTTCTGACTCTACACCTGTCATTCCTAGTTCTTCCATTAGAAAAATTAGAAATATTACATTCAGATCATATAAAAGAATAAAGACATGTGTTTGCTTTGGCTGCACATATACTAAGAATAAAGACAGTATGTTTCCTCAAGAGGAGAGCATATGAGGTTGAAATTCATAGATCTAAAGTCTAGATGAGGTTTTAGTCCTATCTAACCTGAGTGATATGGCTCAGTTCTCCTGTCACCAAAGTCCTTAGTCATCTAGTCATTTTCACTATATCACATAAATATGTGGCACAAGGATCTGTTAATCTCTTTGGATTGCCTAGAAAATGGCCCTGAGAATCTAAATTATTTGACTGCAAGATTAAAGGGAAAAGTTTGGAAAAATATTAAAATCAAAAGACCATTTTTATGACCTTGATTTTGGTCACTGAGTTAGAATTACATCCAATAACATGCACATGCAGAATCCCATTGAAAGAATAAAGCATCTGAGGCCTTTGGCATCAAACATATTGAGGCAGGAGATACCCCAACAAAGATAATGGATGCCATAGCCAATCATCCTTCAGTAACATTTCTCGAAGGAGCAGTATATTTTTAAAATTAATTCTGAAGGGAGTTGCACATATAAATCTCCTAGGAATTGAAATAGAGAATAATTCTAGAATCTGAAGATCAAATAAGGTATAGAATTTGGGAGTAGAGAGAGAGAATGGGGAAGGTATCTCTTGAATGAACAACTAAAAGATTAGTTTGATATCTCAGCTTTGATTTTCTGAAGGCAGTGACTTTCCTGAAGTTTCTTTGAAGCCCCTATGTAACTATTCTATTGATTTACAATTTCTCCTCCATATTAGGATATAAGCTTCCTTAGAGAAAGGACTATTCTCATGTTTTTAATATTCCCAACACTTAGCACAGTGCTTACCATCAAGTGATTAAAAATGCTTTAATTTTAGATTTTAATTATTATTTTATAGACATTTAAATGTAAATATATTGAAAACTTTAGTGATTAAAACTACTGTATGGCTATCTGGTCAGGGTGTTGAATTTTCTCCTAATTCTGTTTTCTCCTAATTAAGACAAAAGATGCAGTATTACTAAACAAAAAATCAGAAGCATTCAGCAAACTGTCCTTCCTTGTTCTCTAACTTTTATTGACTTACTCCTAGTTCACATAAATCTCATTATTTTTCCAAGAAGATGTGTGGGGGGGAGAAGTATAGTAATAGAGTAATAAATGTTTAATTACATGAAAGGACATATGAAACAGGAATGATTATTAGGGCTCTATTTTTCTAATGATTGCAGAGAAAAAAACTTAAAGTTCTTATAGTTTCTTCAATTCTTATTGAACAAGTTTAAAGATGTCCAGGTTTTAGGCCCAACCAATGCTTTCATTTGTTCAGTAACTACAGGATGTCTTTCAAACCCCCACTACAGTAGTTTCCAATGAGTATAAGAGACAATTCCCATATAGATTTGCATGTATCTGCCTACTTCAACATGTGATATATTTTAAAAATTAAAATGAAATTAACTGTATTTAAAAATATCCAAATACACAACAACAATAAAATATTTCTTATTGTGCAGAAATGAAAAATTTTAAATCAGCTTTCTGGAAGTTAACTGAATCTCAGAGGTCCAATGCCTGGTAATGAATGCCATAGTCTGATTATGCCACAGGTGGAATGAAAATCCATGACTCATTTCATAGAAAGCTATGATTCTCAAGAAGTAGAAGTGGGGTGGAGAATAGAACAAAGATAAATAATACAGAAAAGGATAAACAATAATAAAAATATGACATGTGGGGGGAAATTGTCTATTCCATAAAATTTTGTACAATATCTCCAATTTGGACCTGTTTTTAGGTAATCGTATGAGTAATTGAGTGACAAGCCTCTAATTTCTAAATTGAATTTAATATGACATTCCTTAGATATCCAGAAAATCTTGAAATTGCACAACCTGTTCTGAGGATAACAACTATGTGATAACATAGAAAAGAACAAGATATCTTCATGTTTAAAAAATCCAAATGACTAATATTAAGGTCTCATTATCATCATTTCTTATTTAGAAGCCTATCCCAGCCTGTAAATGAAATATTTCACAATTTATCTTTTAATATAAGAAACCTTAAACTATTTATACTACCCGTATTTCAGAAGACTATTATATAAAATGCCTATGAATCCAAAATTGAAATTAATTTTTAAGGAATAAATCCACATACTTAAAAAAATCCACATACATTTAGTAGTAACTCAGAGCACATCATCATGCAAAAGGTATTGAGATTTTTTTTTGGGGGGGGGAGAGTAGCATCCAGATAACCCACCAAACTCCTGAAATATTTAATTTGTAATTCCACTGCTAGATGCATACTAGTATCTCTAACAGACTGATAAGAAACTTGGACTGAAGTTCTCAGACTACCATAGCAACACACAGTTACCAAGAAGACTCATTCCCATTCTAACATTCCACTGATGGTTTGTAAAACAGAGTTAGAAATAAAAAGGGATGATTATACACTTTTTTCTTCTTCCGCACACACGACCCCAATTTCAATGGTTCTTTGCCAATCCAGATTAAGTAAGAAATATTAACATGTTACTTAAAGAGAAATCCCCCCAAAACTCAGGATAATCTAATATTGTAGAACCCTTATATTATTGGAAATGTATCATTTTGCTGTTGTTCAGGAACTGTAAATTTTCATGATCTTGTGGATCACATGTTAATGGGGTTTTCTTGGCAAAGAAACTGGAAAAAGAAAGTGATTTGCTATTTCTTTTATCCAGTGTTTTTTTTTAGTGCAAGTAAGGGTTACATGACTTATCCAAGGTTACACAGTTAGTGTTTGAAGTCAGATATGAACTTTGTTCTTTCTGACCCCAAGCCCAGTGCTTTTATCCACTACACTGCAGAGCTACTTCCAATATATCTTAACTATATATAGAAAACCTAAAAGATGCTTGGATTTTGTGAAAGATCATTAAGAATATATTAATTTTAATAAAATAGCTACAAAAAAGAAAAACGACCCCCGACCCAGTGGAAGAAAGGAAGGTAGAAAAAAGGAAGGAATGCAAGAAGGACATTTTAAAATTGTATTTCTTATGCTTTTAAATAACAGGAAAACAATAAAAGGCTGAATTAATACTTTTTTTACAAAGTAAACTGAGGAAGATTTCACTGAAAGTTGAGTTGTCTCAATGGCTTTCTTTAAAAATTGAAGTGCTATTGGAAAAATGATAGCTGCTCCTGCAGGAGGCTGGGCAATGTGAGTTTTGAATGATCTAAGGGGAAAATCACTACTCAATTTTTTCAGCACCTCTGACAGCGTCAACAGGATTCATTATCTAGGAACCCAGAGCTTGCTCTCCCAGGACAACCAGATCTGTTATGCCTGTACTCATAATTTTCCAGCCACCTTCCCCGTTGTACTTTCCCCTGTTGGACCAAGTAAACCGCAAACTTCTAGAAGATAACCTACAACTACTCAAAGGGGAAGACCCTGCTTACCTGGGAGTCCTCAAGGAGTGAGGAAGTGGGAGAGAAACCGCAGAGCCTGGCCCTTTAACCACCAAGTGAAAGACTGGAGGAGCCCAATTACTGGCTGAGCAAGAACTAAGCTGGTCTAAAAACCTGGTGATGACTTCAGCGCTCAAAAGGGACAGCAGGGGCGGGGTGGGGAAAGAAGATGCTTTAATAATAAAAGGTAGGGGATGGAGGTCTCTTCACTTGGCCCAGTGAGTGACTAAAGGTTGGGAGAGACAGCATAAGTCTTTCCAGGTTCTCTTTCAGGCACAGATAAAGGAAGGAACTGGGGGTGGGGGTGGGGTGGGGGCAGGGAGAGCACCTGTGCCTTACAGGGCTGGGGGAGGGAGCATTTTCTCACCACTTGGGCTATTGCTGGATCTCAGGCTCCTTCCACAGAGACACTGCAGCATAAGCACTCCTTTCTTCAGGAAAAGCCCCAGAATCTTCATGGATCGAGTTTGTGTTTGGGGCTCTGGGACTCCCCTCCCTACCCGCTTCTGTTAAGCGTCCAACCAGAGCCCAGGCTCCAGGCAAAAGGAAACGTCCACGCCCATGCTCCTCCTCGGCTCGCAGGATATAGGGAGTGGGCTCATCGATGGATCGGTCCGTTCGAAGGAGAGAATGAAGTCAGGAGACCAGTCGCTCAAGGCCTGGGTCCAGAAGAAACTGGCTAGGACGTTGGCAGGCCTGAACAGTGCCAGGGGTTGTGCAAGGTGGGCTCCGCTTAGTTCCCGGAGCCGGCAGCCAGATGATGGAACAGCAGCAGAACAGACCACCACGCCCAAACTTGCAACAACAAGACACTTTGGGACTTTTCAAAGAAGCCAGTTTGCCCAGAGATGGGCAGGGGGAGGATTGGGTCACGGATGTCACCTGGTTTGTATTCTTTCCCGAAGAAAAAGAAGCCCCTGCCCCCTACTGGGAAACAAGGCTAGTCTCTGTCCATAGGGACCGAGCCACGAGGAGGAAGCTGTGACGCTCGTGTGGTGCTCTCTCTCTCTCTCTCTCTCTCTCTCTCTCTCTCTCTCTCTCTCTCTCTCTCTCTCTCTCTCTCTCTCTCTCTCTCTCTCTCTCTCTCTCTCTCTCTCTCTCTCTCTCTCTCTCTCTCTCTCTCTCTCTCTCTCCCTCTCCCTCTCTCTCTCCCTCTCTCCCTCTCCCCACCCACTCCTTTTTTTCCACTCTTTCTTGTCTCTGTCTTTCTAAAACTCTGTCACTGGGTTTCTTTATCTTTCTGCTTCCTTTTCTCTCTGTCTCTGTGTGTGTTGTCTCTCTGTCCCTCTTTCTCCCGCACATCCTTATTGATGTACTATTATCTTCCGTTCACCAGGGGATGGGGAAAGGGAAAGACTACGGCGTCCTAGTCAGAAACAGCGCAGCGGACTAGTTGCTGGAAGGGTGGGATGGCCAGGAAGGCAAAGGGCACAGAAGTTGTACATGAATGTATATCTTGGGGAGGGAGGAAGTGACAGAAAGACTTGCTAAAGACAGGGAGGAGGTGGAGAAACGGTGATGAGAGGAGTTGCTGCGGGATTGGTAAAGGCCATTTAGAAAGTGTTTGAGAATGGGGTGAGTGTGGGGGATGGGTGGTCTACTATTTTCTCCGGACCTTTTTCTCCTATGAACCTGTTGGGGGGATGAGAGGGAGATGGGTTAACTCAGAGCCACCATTCATCTTGCTCTCCTGGTCCGACTCCACCTTTCCCCACAAAAGAGCAAAGTGTGGGTACAGGGGTTAGGGGGAGGTCCTTGCAATCAGGGGTGAGGAGTAGAGCCTCGGAGAGGATGGAAGTAGTACGTGCGTGAGGAGACACATAGGAACTCTCTCTCTGTCTCTGTGTCTGTCTGTCTGTCTGTCTCTGTCTATCTATCTCTCTCTCTCACCACTACCACCTCGTTTCTTTATGTTAAGCCGAAAGTTATTGGGGGTGGGGGGAATTCCTTTTCTGTTCCTTCCTGGTCACAGGCTTTCTACTCTAACACCAGTCCCAGGACTGTTCGGCTCACCACCACCACCCCGAAGAAACTTGTTAAAATCTTGTGCAGAGGACCCGCTCTCCCCACAGTATTTCCTCTGAAACTCTGCGCCCCACCCCACCCTATAACCCACAAACACTTCCGGGAATCTAAGCCAGGAAGAAGTATCAGGTCCTTGGCCTGGGGAACAGTTCTCCGGGCTAAGGGGATATTCCTGCGATTTGGTTTGTTCTTGCTAGTTCTACAGGAAACGGGCTGGAACTGTGGGAGCTTTCCTTGGTCCTGAACCTGTCCTGAACCTGGGCAGGTGGCTTTTCTCCGATTTTTTTTGTCCTGCTTCTCTGATCTTCCTGAAGACTTACTTAAAGCAATACCACCAGTGACCACTGGAGGGCTTTCTTGGACAGAAAGTTATCAAAGCTACTCTCAACCTGAGCCTAAGTTCCCTTGGGGAGTTATAAGCCCAACGCACCTGTGGCTTTTACCTGTACAAAGTATCCCGGGGAGATGAGACACAATTAGAAAAAGGAAAACACCTAAAAATATTCACTCCCGCAACCCAGAGCTTTCTGAGAGGCTGCTGATTATCGAGGTACCTGTTCACAAAGGCTATTTTAAACTCTGCGAGATCTAAGACATAATAACATATATCTAGAAATGGCGAATCTCGGTAGCTCAAGGCTATAAGACCCAAAAGAGTTTTCAGGATGCGAAGAATTCATTTCTCTTGCTCGAAAAAGTAAAGGAAATATTTCTGAACAATAATAATGATGATGATGAAGAAGATAAGGTAGCATTTTTATAGTTTTAAGGTTTGTGAAACACTTTACATATCTTATTTGTTTGATCCTTCAAGAGATCAAGCAAAAGCCAGGTCAGACACGAAGACCTCCTTTGACACAAATAGTTGATGGATTCCATGTTCATTATACTTTTGCTGATGAATTTCACCAAATCCTATTTGTTGCTGCTAAGGTACTTTTACCCCTTTCTCTGCAGTTGCAGTATATTCTTTAAGCGCTAATTCCCAAATGTGCTACACAAAGGATATGTGTATTATATATATATATATATATATATATATATTCTATATGTACATATATATTCTTTTTGATATTCCATGTTTGTGTGTGTGGGGGGTGTATTTTACTGTACAATACCCCATGGACTTTTGTACGTGGGGCTTTCTGGGCAATGATATTGGAGTGGCTTGCCATTTACTCTTACAGTATGCCCCTATTTTATAGATGAGGATTTGAAGCAAATGAGGGTTAACTGAGTTGACCAGGATCACACAGCTAGTAAGTGTCTGAGGCCAGATTTGGACGAAAACATGAGTCTTCCTAAAACCCACCCCAGCATCCTATTCACTCTTCCTTTTGCTGTTCCCCCCACATTTTTTTTAATTTGGCAAAGATGCTTAAGTGGTTTGCCATTTCCTTCTCCAGCTCACTTTACAGATGAGGAAACTGAGACACACAGGTTTAAATGAATTGCCCAGGGTCACACAGCTAGTATTTGAGGTCACATTAGAGTATGGGTCTTCCTGACCTTCTATCTACTGTACCACCTGGCTGCCTTTTCTGTCCCATATATCTCTATGCAAATTATTCCCTAATCCAAATATCTAACACCAGCCTTTCCCCAGAACTTCAGTTTGTCAACATCCACCTCTCTCCAAAAGTATCTATTTATCAATCAATGCCTCTAGACTTATCTCAGTTATCATCCTTCTTTACCTCTCTGGAGATTTGAACTTTAATGGCAAATGCCTTTTTCTGGCCTCCTTCAGCTATTGTAACACTACTCACTCCTTGTTCTCTCCCTATTATTCTGACTATTCTTTCTCAATCTCTATTGAACAATCATCACTCATGTTCTATATGAAGATATATCTTAGGGCTCTCTCCTAAGGACTTTATTTTTCTTGCCACCTCCAGGCCCTTTCTTCACTCTGGTCCTATACTCCACCCATTTCCATTTCACCAGAAATTTAGAATTTCCTGGGTCCTATAAGTGAGTACTTTGATATTTTGTTGTGATTCAGGCCTCTATTGCACTTTATGGCATACTTCAATATGCAACAAGTGGGTACCCTCCTCCTTTTCCTCCCCTATTCCTCCCCTTACTTTCCAGTACCCCTTTATATGTTGTCTTCTCCTATTAGAATGAAAGTCCTTTGAAGTCAAAAATTTGCTTGTTTCTATTTGTAGCTCTTATACTCAGCAGAGTACTTGGGAAAATGCCTACTGAATACTGAATAAATGCTAGCTTTAGCTATCTATCTAGCAACATATCTAGCTCTCTTCTAAATACATTATTTCTTGGCAATCAGTTTATATAGCTTTCAGTCTCATTTCTATCCAGTTGACTCTGAAAGTTACATATCTCTTTTTTCTTGTAAGTTCTGTTCTTGTTTCCCAACCGCATGCTAGACATCTCTAGTCAGATATCTCACAGGCATCTCAAACTAAATATCTTCAATGCAGAACTCATTTTGTTTCCCCAACTGCATCCTCTTCTCTTGGTCAACTTATTTCTGTAAAAAGCATCACTACCCTCCCAGGAACCCAGCTCAGAACTTGGGAGCCTATATCCCGTGAATCTATACTCCACCCCACCCTCTCACAAGCAAATCCATTTCCTAATCGGTTGGTGTTGTTCTTGTTTAATTTTATTTTCACAATACTTCTCACACTCATTTATGTTTGTTCATTCTGTCATTCAGCATGACAGCTCATATTCCTATCACTTCTTGTCAAAAACAAAATAAAAACTATCATTTCTTCCTTCCATTCTTTTCTTTCTCCAACCTAGTCTTCAAAGGTAGCAAAATAATACTTTAAAAGTCCAGGTATTATAATGTCACTCCAAAGTTACAGAAACTTCATGGGTTCTCTATTGTCTCTATGATAAAATACAAATGCTTCTGTTTGGCATTTCAAGCCCTTCACACAATCTGGCTGCATCCTACCTTCCCAGACTTATTTCACATTACTCCCCCTCACACCCTTCATCTTCTAGCCAGACTGGCCTACTTCCTAGTCCCTGTACACGACATTCCATCTCTAACTTCTGTGCTTTTGTAAAGGCTGTACTTGGTGCTTCAACTATTCTCCCTCTTCAACTCTGCTTCTTGGAACACATAGATTCCCTTCAGACTTGGTTCCAGTGACAAGACCTATAGGAAGCCTTTCCTCAATGCTTCTCAATGTGGAAACCAAAGCAGCATTCAAAATACAAGACCTTGTCTATCAGAGCAGAGACATCCAGGCTATCCATGTAGAATTTAATCATTCAGATAGGTAGCTCCAACCCAAAATCATTCTACTGAAGAAGAAAGTTAGCCCTCCCCAGTCAGGATCCCTAACTTCAATTTGGAATTTATCCTAGCCTAGGAAACAAATCCCATTTCAGATATTAACTGGCTAAGTGATCATGGGCAAGTCATTTCTTAACTATGCTGAGCATTAGTTTTCCCATCTGAAAAATAAGAAGGATTGGGAACAATGACTTCTAAGGATTCTTACACTTTTTAATATACAATGCCATAAAATATCTTGAAGTAAAGAACTGCTTTTTGCCTCTTTTTTATCCCCTTTGCTTAGCTCCACACCTGGCAAATAGTAGGTGCTTAATGAGTGTAAATTGACTCACTGTAAATATAGCTTATTTTTAAAGCATCAGGAAAGAAATGCAGAAATTCCAACCTCTACATGTATGTATTTTCACTTTCTTGTCTGATAAAAGCGAATGTTGCAACAGAGTTCTGGACGATCAAATCAAGTCAATTCCCTCCCAGTCCTCACCATTACAACCCCAGTTCTTCAGAAACAGCTGACAACAGTGACACAAATCATACAACCTCATGTTGATTTAGGGTTTAAAAAGCGCTTTCCAGATCTATCAGACCTATAGTGAGCTAGAGAGTTTATTCCAGTCTTTGCTGAGGCAAGTTTAACAAACCAGTTTCAAAAATCTTGACCTTATTATTCCAAATGATGTGACTTATTGAGATGAGCAATCAGGATCAAAGAGAAAAAATATTTCTACTTCTTTCAATCCAAGTCAGGCTGTTTATTGTAGAAAATGTGAGCTAATCAATCATAGCAAGTTAGGAACTGTCAGGGAGAAACATGTGTTCATTAGTCAAAGTTGTGGTTCTCGCGGAAAAAATGTGAACAAAAATACCAATGAGAGGAGGATTACTTTGTTGTAAATTTTGAGAACACTGTTTGTGGCAGATGTTGCATCAGCAGATATGAGCCCATTTGTTTTATTTTGATTTATAAAAAGAAACCTCATCACATGTATTTATGTGTGTTTATGTATATGAGAGGTAGAAGTAGTATGAAATAGTGGAGAGAGAGCTGGTCCAGACTCAAGACCCAGATTCCAATCCTATTTATGACATGTACTGGCTGTGTGACCCTAAGCAAGTCACTTAACCTGTCAGTGATACTGGTAATTTTTAAGACTCTTAGGTCAGAATAGCTGTCCAGATACTTTTTTTTCACTTTATTTTATTTTTATTAATCTAGTATCTTAACCCCTCCCCTCCCCCACTTCATAGACAGCATCATCTAGCATTTTGCAATACTTTGATAGAAGTTATCAACTAATCAGGCATTAACTGCATCAATAAACATAGGTCATCCCCTCCCAACATTTATCTGCATGTGTATTTTAGACAACCAATTGGGCCAAGAATAGATAAGAGGAAGAAAAATGGATTGTATAATATTCTCATACTTGGGGCACAGTTTTCAATAATCCCAAATTGCTTCCTAGGATGAAGATCCATGCCTTTTTTAACAAGTATGATGCAAAGTCATGGAAGATGACAACATTTGAGAAATCAGTATACTGGTTGCCCTTAAAAAGCAATGAAGTGGGTATAAGTATGCTAGACATAAATCATCAGAAAAAGCGGGGGGTCTATAATGTAGTGAGAGTAAAAGGTAATGGCCAGATAGTTCAAGAGATGATCAAGGGTGCAGAAATATTCAAAAGATTAGTGGTAGAATGGCTCACTACTCTTCTGCTCTTGGCCTGTCATTGTGGAGCCTCTATGAAATGATCAGGACAGAGCATCAATGAGAACTGCACAGTTTAAGGCAGATTCAGTGGGTTTCTGGGTGCCCTGCCAGAAGGCATGCATATTTTGTTAAGGAAGCATCAAAATCCTAATAAACAAGATAGTAAAAAGAGGGTGACATAAGGAGAAAGAAGTAGGTCCATGTCTTCTTGTTTCTGGGCAGCTAAACTAGCAATATCACTTGTAAATCTTTTACTTATGTTTATAGTGGACCAGGAATAGCTGGCTGGTATAGTGGATAGAGTACCAAGCCTGAGTCGAGTTCAGATTGAATCTCAGACACTTAGCTGTGTGACCCTGACCAAACTAAGCTTGCCTTAGCTCCTCTTCTGTAAAAGGGACTGGAGAAGGAAATGGCAAACCCCTTTAGCATCTCTACCAAGGAAACTAAAAATGGGGTCACAAAGAGCAATATGAAGGTAAAATGACTAAACAACTACAACAGAACTAACTTTGAAAATACAAGACAATGAATTCGTGTCATATTCTCAATTAATTAATCTTTAAAATCCTGATAATAAATACCTATTCCTATCCACTAAATGGTAATGAATTTGGAATAGTCATACTGGAGTTCTAAGCTAAGAGCTTCAATCCCTGGTTCTTTTATCATTTGTTATTTCTATGATCTTGCAGAAATAATTTAATCTATGTATAGCAGTTAGTTGATACAAAGAATAGATAGGCACTTGGCTTGGAATTAGGAAGAACTGAGCTCAAATCCAGCCTCAGAAACTCATTAGCTTTCCGAATCTGTCTAGCACAGTGCCTACTACAAAATAGGCATCATGTGCTTGTTTCCTTCCACTCTCTTCTCACTCTGCTCTCAGTTTAATCATCTGTAAAAATGGAGAGACTAAATTCTAAGCTCTCATTCAGCATTGGATGACCTTTTACACCTATGATTCAATTGTAACAAGAAACTCCTGGAATACTTTTGACAATGGTGGAGTTGTGGATTGATCCAACCATTTTGGAAGGCAATTTGGAATTATGCCCAAAGGGCTTTAAAAACTGCCTACTGGGCTGGTACCCCAAAGAGATAATAAGGAAAAAGACATGTACAAGAATATTCATAGCTGCGCTCTTTGTGGTGGCAAACAATTGGAAAATGAGGGGATGCCCTTCAATTGGAGAATGGCTGAACAAATTGTGGTATATGTTGGTGATGGAATACTCTTGTGCTCAAAGGAATAATGAACTGGAGGGATTCCATGTGTACTGGGATGACCTCCAGGAAGTGATGCAGAATGAAAGGAGAACATTGTACACAGAGACTTTTACACTGGGACAATCAAACATAATGGGCTTCTCTACTAGCAGCAATGCAATGGTCCAGGACAATTCTGAGGGACTTATGAGAAAGAATGCTCTCCACATCCAGAGAAAGAACTGTGGGCAGGGCAGCTGGGTAGCTCAGTGGATTGAGAGCCAGGCCTAGAGATGGGAGGTCCTAGGTTCAAATCTGGTGTCAGACACTTCCCAGGTGTGTGACCCTGGGCAAGTCACTTAACCCCATTGCCTAGCCCTTAACACTTTTCTGCTTTGGAGCCAATACACAGTATTTACTCCAAGACAGAAGGTAAGGGTTTAAAAAAAAGAAAGAAAGAACTGTGGGAGCAGAAACACAGAAGAAAAAAAACATTTGCTTGATCACATGGTTCGATGGGGATAAGATTGGGGATGTAGACGCTAAACGATCCCTCTATTGCAAATATTAATAATATGTAAATAGGCCTTGATCAATGATACATGTAAAACCCAGTGGAATTGCTCATTGGCCATAGGAGAGGGGTAGGGAAGAGGTGAAGGAAAGAACATGAATCATATAACCATGGAAAAATATTCTAAATTAATTCATTAAAAATAAATTTAAAAAATATTTGACAAGAGGACATCTACCTTCTGCTTGAAAATTCCCAGGGAGAGAGGATTCCAAAATTCCCAAGAGTTACTTTGAGAATAGTCCTCATTGTTAAGAAGTTCTCCCATCCCTCTCTAGACAAGAAACCTACCATTTTTTCATTACAGCATCATTCAATCCCTCTAGAGATCAAGGGTTCCCAACCTCCAGGGAGATGAAAGATTTGGCAAAGGTTAATAGGAATATCTGCTAATATGCTGTCCTATTTAAATGAATAATCCTGCTCATTTTATTTATCTGTGTAGTTTTATGGCAAATTGGGTCACTTATTTCCTTTTATAGTAAAAGTACCCTACTGGAAAGTTTCCTGAGAACCAAGGGATTGGAAAGTATTGTTCTAGATCTATGTTCTGGTGTCCAATAAAGCATTCAGTAACATATGTGAAATGCTCTGAGGTGCACAATTGATCAACATTTGCTAGGCTTAAGAACACTCTGGAGATATTGCAAATAATAAGACTGGGTTCTAATTCTGAGTCTTCCATAACTCATAGTATGATCCTTGGGAAAATCCTTTCCCTTCTTTGCCCCTCCCCATTTTTATCTGAAAATAAGAGGGATAAGAGAAATAGGTTTCTAGCCCTAACAGGTTTGATCTGGAAGGAAAGGTTCTAGATTCCTGACAAAAGGACCTTTTAATCATCCACCATTCATTCACTCCAGTTTTGTGTCCAGACCCTGAAGAGTGGTGGATGACATATGTTGTGTATGACTCACTTTTGAGACACTATTCAAAAAGTATCCATGAATAAAAGCAAAGGATTCTTACTTTGACCACCATCACGGTGACCAAAATGTTGTTCTCACTTCTCTAACCTGGGTTAAGTTGTGGGTTTCTAAGTTATTGAGAATACCTGATTTTATTAAGAAATTTATCACTGCACAACTGACCCAGAAATAGCTGTATCTCAATTATCAAAAGAGAAACTTTCTGGAGAGCATGAGGATACCCTGGTTTCACTGAACCATAGGAAAGGACATTAGAGAAAGAATTGCTATCTTAATGGCACCTTCCTATTATTTCTCTGAGTGGCCACTAAATTCACCAATACTAACAACTCCAAACTAGCTGTTGTTGGTGTCCATCACTGCACTTTTCTCTTGTGTGAATTTATTTTTATATATTATATTAATTTTATAAGATGGTCCAGGATTAAAGTAGCTGCATTCAGTCTGTTGGATTTTACATTTCCTTTGTTCTTAGGAACTCTTAGGAATGCATCCCCTAACCACCCTACCACAAACCTGGATAATAGATAGGGCTCTTCCTACTACTTATATGACTGTCCAACCCCCATTGCTCATGGTGGTAAGGAAGGACTCAATGGACAATTTCTTCATTGACTATTCACCAATCAGGATGTCCTAGGGAGGGGGTGAATAATGGGCTCCCAAATTGTATATATAGACCAGCATGAAGGAACTTTCTGGTCTTCATGAGGATCAACAATCTATTAATTTATTGGTTAGATGCTAGCCTAATCAATAAATTGATAATAGAGTGTGATCCAACAAGTAAGAAGTGGTGGAGTAGAATGAAAGAAATCTGGCATTTGTAGTAAGAAGACCTAAGTTCAAATCCCAGATCTACTGCTAGCTATCTGGGAGGATATTGGCCAAGTTCCCTTTCCCTCTCTAAGATTCATTTTTTTTTCATCTGAAACAAGATAACTGTACTCAGTGGTGCCTGGTAAGATCCTAGATTAGAGACTTCTTAATTGTATATGTGTGATGGAAGCCTTTGGTAATCAAGTGAAGCCCCTGGATCCTTTCTCAGAATAATGTTTTAAGAATAAAATGAAATATGGAAGATTACAAAAGAAATTAATTATATTAAAATACATCTATTAAAAAGTTCACAGACCCTTCTGTAGATTCTTCTAAGAACTTGTGACTAGAATTTTTCATCACCATGAAGAATTAAAATGCTCAGTAATCACTGCCTTAAATCTTCATAAAAGTGCTTTGAGGATAAAGACTTGTCAATTCTGACTTCTAACAATATACCCAAATCATCCCTAACCTGTCATCCTTCTGTGCTGGGACCCAACACATTTCTCTACTACTAAAAGTGTTGCCTATCCATTTTTGGGAACTTCTGTTTCTTGGGCAATCCATTGAAATCCCGGGGATCAAAAAAAGCCTTTCCTCTGGCCATTCCATTTACTCTCTTTCTTCTGTTATTGACCTGCTCAACACTGATGGGAACAGAGTATTCGATGTTAATCTACTGAGGATAACAGAAGCATAAATCATGATATTATTGATTATAGGTAGTACCAAAAAGAACCAGAGAGGTCAGAAAATATTTTTCAATTGGGGAATCTGAGGCCCCATTTCATAAAGATAAAAAGTGGCAGAGTAAGGATTGGAATTCAGGTCTCCTGGCTCCATCCACCACTCTCTGCACTGTATTTTGCTGTCGATAAATCCAGGGGGAATTTAGCTTTAGCCATGACTTGTGACCTTCAGTACTTGTAGAAGTCTCATACTAACAGCAGCAGCATGGGTTTAACTGCTCAGTACAAAATCAAAATTTGGCAAATCAGTCAATGACTTTTCTTGTCTCCGAAAATGCAATAGTTTAGCTGAGTGGCTAGATAACCATCTTTGGAGCCAACAGGATCTGAGTTCAGATTTTTACACTTGAAACATTCTGGCTACATAATGATAGGAAAGTTCCTTAACCCATCAGTGCCTCTTGAAACCCTCAAATGATAAGCTACAGAGGTGACAACCTACATTGAATGAATGCTTTTCCACAACTTAAATTTCCCCCAATGGGTATTACAATAGGTGTGAAACAACAATAATAGCAATAACACAATGATAACCAACATTGTAGAACATCAATAAGGCACACATGAACTGTTGTCCTCCCTTTCCTCACTCCATTTCCATTCAACCATTGAATCCTAAAGAGGTATTCCTGGTGCTAGACTAGAATGGATACTATCACTCATATTGTACCTCAAACCACTAGTAACATGGTCTTCCTTAAATGGTTGCTACCTGTTCTTAAAAACCTTATGGGCATTGCTCTCAGATATTACTCAGGAGGTGAATTTATCACCTTTCCAATTCAGTCAAAATAAACACTGGGTCTCTTGCTACTCAAGTAATCCCCAAACTTTGCTTAAATCTTTACTAAGCTTCCAGTAAGGTTTCCCTGCCTACTGGTTTTTATCTTCAGAAAGTGATTGTTTTATGACAACCACCTCAATTTATCACTGATCTTACACTGTCAGTTTTTGAGACCAATGTTAGCTTAATCAGTAAGATCCATGTCTTTTCCCCTACACATTCTCTTTTGATCCTGATTGATCTTCTCTGATGACTATAACTTTCTCCTTGAAAAATTAGCTAGGGGAATTACCTACATGAAAGAAGTTATAGGTCTGGACCAAGAAAACAAAAAAATCAGGAAAAAAAGTCTACCTATGTAGTCTCCCTGAGTTTGCTTTCCCTTACTTAGTTATACTTAGCAAAATCACATCACAAAAAAAATCTTACTTGATTTTGGTGGCTATTCATCCCCTATTGCTACTATCCCTTTTGGGGGCAAACTATTTGAGAAAGCCATATAGAATGTGCATTTTCCCTCACTTCCTCTTTAACTCCTTACACTTTGGCTTCCAATTTCCTGATTCAAAGGAAATTGTTCACCTCCAAGTAACCAGTTATCTCTTCATTGCCAAATCAGACGGCCTTTTTTCAAATCTTATTCTTCATGACCTTGTTATACACATTGACACTGTTGATCACTTTCTTATCTTTGATACTCCCTCTGTTTCTCTCTCTGTCTCTCTTTCTGTCTCTCTGTCTCTCTCTGCCTCTGTCTCTCTGTCTCTCTGTCTCTCTGTCACTGTGTGTGTGTGTGTGTTTCTGTTTATTTCATGATGGTACTTACTGCAGGTTCTTTTTCTAACCACATGACTGCTCTTCCTCCATTTTCTTTGATGGATTTTCATCCAAATCATACCAATTAATGATGGATACCCCACCTAGGATTCTTTCCTGAGCCTTCTTTTCTTCTTCCCATATACACTTTTACTTCATGAACTCATCAAATTCTCAAGGATTCAATTATCATCTCTATAGTGAAGATTCTCCATTCTACTTATTCAGCACCAATATCTTTCTGACTGCTAGTCTCATATCAAAAGTTGGCTATTAGATATTTCAAACTAGGTATCCCATGGACACCTTAAAAATTGTCCACTGAATTAAACAACTATTCTTGAAACCTAGATACTACCCTCAAATTAATCTTTCCATCTTCCCATATCCACCCTTTTTACAAGTCCTATCAACTTCTGCTCCATTTGGACTTCTTTTACTTTGTCATTGCCATGACCCTGGTGCAAGCCTTCATCATCTCATGCCCAGACATTCACAATGCTGGTTGATCTCCCTTCCTCAAGTGTCCACCCACTCCAGTTCATCCTCCCTTGAGTGGTCAAAATATTCCTGTTAGAGTACAGTTCTGACCATGTCACACATACACACACACACACACACACACACACACACATGTATTTTATATTCTACAATTATTCTCTACTACTTCCAGGATCAAATATAAAGCCCTCTGCTTTGGGTTTGGGCTTCATAGGCTATTCCCTACACCTTGCTAGCATTTTTGCACTTCATATCCATCCATATACTCTGTGATTCAGTGACATTGCCCTCCTTTTTATTCCTCAAACAACACACTCCATCTCTCAAGTTTGGGCATTTTTATTAGTTCTCCAACATGCATGTAATTATTCCCCCATTCCTCATCTCTGTCTTCTGGTTTCCCTGTTGTTCAGTCATTCGGTCATACCCAACTCTTCATTATGTTGTATGTTGTTTTCATGGAAAAGATACTCAAGTGGTTTGCCATTTCCTTCTCCAGTTCATTTTACAGATAAGGACACCAAGGAAAACATTTAGTAAATGTTTAAGGTCAGATTCGAACTCAGGAAGATAAGTTTTTCTGGTTCTGAATCCTTTTGTTCTTCTCTCTATCTACAGCACTTTATCTATGGCATCACCTAACAGCCTACCATCTGTGATGTCAACATTAATGAAATTTTAATATACATATATTCAGTTGAGAAAATGCATTTGACCACATTAATATGCACATGCAATACCAACATATTTCCCCAAAATATGGATATATCAATCTAATGTCCCCCAGAATAAATATTCCCAAGGGTTCAAACCAGAATATGGCTTTTTCACTTTATCTTTATATTGTTAGTATCCAAATACAATTTCTAGTACACAATAAGTGCCTAATAGATTCTTACTGAATAGAGAGAATTTATAGAGAAACAAAGTCAGGAAAGAACTTCCAGTAGTTTGAGTTACCTAACTGCTAGTGAATTCTCCCTCACTAAAGCTCTTTAATCCAAAATAGAAAGAACCTCTTATCCTGCTCTAAATTCCCTATAATCATTTTCTGGGTCTCTCCTTTGTCCCCCCCCTTCCACTCTCCACTCCTCCTTTTTCTTGCACTTTTCTCCATTCAAACTATATCTAATTTAGCAACATTTAATTTCAAATACAGCAATTATGTTATTTTTACTTTAATATTCTTTCACTCAATAAGCACATATTTATTGTTTATTATGTGCCAGAGGTTTAGCATTGTGTATTGGCCAAAGAGCTGGCTTCAGATATAGGAAGAAGTGCCGAGTTCCAGTCACACTTTTGCTACATATTGGCTTTGTGGCAGTGGACCAATCATTTGTTGCCTGATTGCATTTGGTAAAGGGAATTCCCTGATGAGGTAATTCCTTTGCCAATAAAACTCGATTGAATCCTTATCTCTTTTTGCCAGATGCTATACTCATACAGATCTATATTACTCAGCACAACACTGTGTGTATAATATTGCTTTAAAATGTTTGAATTTTGAACTTATTAAGGCAAAGTGTGATATTTTCAGGGACAAATCTTTTAAAGAAAATGACATACTTCAGCCTATTGCTTGGAGACCTGAATATTACTCACACACTGATACTCTTGAGTATGCATTTTGCCAGTAATTTGCTACATTTCTAGCACAGTTTGGCAAAAGGTGAATCTGCCATATTTCAGGAATATGTGGGAAGAATCCATATGGTCCAGAGCAATTACAGCACACCTCATCAGAGATAGGGGTGGATTTTCCTTCTATGGGACTTAAAAACAAAAGTGGTAACCCATGACTAAGAACAACTAATATGGGCCTTCTGATTACAAAATTAAACCCTCGGGTTTGGATTTTTACATACGCCCTGGGTGGGCAACTCAAAAAATACCCTAATGTGGGTTCATAGCAAAACTTTCTGAATTTTCTCAGATAAAATATAAAGCAGATGTGTGGAGAAAAGAACAATTTCATCCAGAACTACAGGATGGTCATATTTCTCTCTTTTTTTCTATAGTCATAAGGACGTCACTTTTCCTGAAGAAATAGCCCTAATCAGTTTATATACGAAATCATTACTAAGACCATTTGTCATGTAAC
This sequence comes from Monodelphis domestica, assembly GCF_027887165.1. Lineage (NCBI taxonomy): Eukaryota > Metazoa > Chordata > Mammalia > Didelphimorphia > Didelphidae > Monodelphis > Monodelphis domestica. The sequence goes on along the minus strand of NC_077234.1, from coordinate 4,900,136 downwards.
CAATAAAAGCATCATCGGTTATGAACCCGTATTTTCCTATTGCTTGTCTTTCTGTACATATGACTTCAGCCTCTATACAAACACAGATAAATATTCATAGAGAGAATTCAATTGTGTAATATAAATGATCCTCTTGTCCAAACTAGGCATAAAATATTTTAAATGGGAGTGTTAAGATTAGAAGAGGATGGAGGATTGATAGGACAGATTTCTGTGTCCAATTGTCAGAGTAAAAAGAAAATAGCAACTTTGGACTTCCAATCATGTTCAACCATGTTTACCTCCTACCTTAGAGTCAAATAATGAAATCCTCATTCTGATGCACATCAGCTATGTTGACACAGACAAAACATCCCAGGTGCTCCAACTCGATAATCCCAATTAGACCATTAAAACTTTTTAACCCAATGAAAATAAAGAGATCTACCAAATACACATGTGTATTACAGATGGGTAGGTACCCAACTTAAATGCTATCAGAATAAAATCACAGAATTAGAGATGCTGAGAGATGGGAAAACTTCCAGCAGACACTATGTCCAATGTATACACGAATGTGCATCACTTCCACAACATAGGGTGGGAATTGAGTGAACCACACTGACTCCATCATGTGAGTTAATTCTGGATCTAGCTCAGTTCCTTTTCTGTTCAATTATGGGTCTACTCCAATTTCTGTCCTGTGAGAAAGCTTTCTTGAATTGGTTGAACCTAGCCCTATGTGGCTGGGAAGCTGTAGCACATCTACTTGTTTCTTAGAGACCCTTAACTAAGAGCTTAGGTTATGTTGAAGAACAACCCTGTCACATCCAAAGATTGCTACAAGGAATTCTCTCACCATGATACATCTCAAGCAACCTTTGTATATTATCTAAAAACTGGTCCCATGCTGATAAATAAGTTACTGTTGATTGAATACAGGCACTTGGGAGGACTGGGGCACCTTTTTCCCTGATTTCTGGGAATAGTATCTCTTTTCCTGTACTCAGTTTGGAAATTCCCTAATATTTCCTCTAAATAGAAATCATATTATTTAATTTTGTAACTTTGTTTATATATTATTAATTATGTTCTTTTAAAAAATAGTCTCCCCCTATATTTGCAGTCCAGGGTTAAGCTAGAGTCCTTGTCTTGATTTGTTGTGCAATTGGCATGCATAGCCTAATAAATCAACATGCTCAGAAGTTTGAATCTTTTGTTTCCTCATTTATTTTCAATTTCACTGACTGAAATGGCCAACAAATGATCATTCAGAACCTACTTGAAGAAACCCCCCCCTTTTGGAAGAACCCAATGTAACACAAGACAAATCATATGGATTTTTGTTCACTCTAATTGTACATATCAGGTCTTTCAGAGAATACAGTGATATTCTTACTTTGGTCTTGGTAGCTATTTTTCATTTAGTATAGTCCATTGGCTTTTTTTCACCATCTTAAACTGCTGAATATATCTGAGGTCTACCAAGACTACTACATCTTTCCTCCAAAAAAATGATATTTTACAATTTATCTTCAAATATTGTACTTGTGAGGTATAAGGGCCAGAATGTAAGGGGTTAATATAAAAGGTTGGACTGGGTTACTTAAGAGTAGGGTTGCACACAGAATCCTCTTTTCTTGGTACACAAGTATGACTTAAAATATATATATATATGTATATATATATATATTGTTTTTTAATTTAAAGTCTTTTTTCCTGATGCAAAGTGAATTGAGCAGAACCAGAAAAACAATATATACAATCACAGAAATATTGTATGTTGATCAACTGTGAAGGACTAAACTATTATTAGTAAAATAAGTTCCCAAGATATCACGAAGGGACTCATAATAAAAAAAATCAGCTATTCAAAGCCAAAGAAGGGAAGGCAGAGCTGAGATGGTGGTTTAGTAGCAGCAAAACTTTACACCACTCTGACTATCCTAAAAAATCTTTAGAAATCACCTCAAAATGACAGGAGTCAAAGCGGGATAAGTGAGGGGATTCCCCCACTAAAAACAACTTGAAAGATAGGCAGAATTAGTTGATTTTCAGGGGATAAGGAGACCATTAGAAAAACTGTACACAGAGGAGTGCTGGTAGACCAACTGATACTACATACACACACACACACACACACACACACACACACACACACGCACGCACCTTCTGCCCCAGATTCAGAAACTAAGCATAAGCCAATTTTGAGATTCTGGGACATGGGCTGCACCAACAAAAGAGCATCTCAGATCCACTCCTAACTTTCTAATGGAACAATCAGCAAAGCACAGAACCAATAGGAGATGTTGAAATCCAAGCAATCACATGCAAAATACCCCCCCAAAATTGGAATTGGTTTCAAACTCTGGCAGAACTCAAAAAGGAATTCAAAAATCAAATGAGACAGGTTGAATAAAAATGGGAAAAAAGAAATGAAAGTGAGACAAAAAGAAAGTAACAGCTTAAAAAGCAAAATTGGTCAACTGGAAGAAGCACACAAACCCAATGAAGAAAAAACTAACTTTAAAAAATTCAGAATTGACCTACTGGAAAAAAAAAGCAAGATGGGAAGATAGAAATAAAATGGGGTAAATTATATCAAATAAAGAGGTGTGAGAGGGAAATACAATTACAATGAAGGGAAGGATGGGGGTAGTGACAGGTAATACTTAAAAACCTTACCCTCATTGGAATTGGCTGAGAGAGGGAAGAACGGACAAATTCACTGGGGTATTGAATCCAAACTTACCCTATAGAGAAGAGGGGGAATAAAAATGGGGGTGGTGGGCAAGAAAGTAATATAAGGGAGGGAGAAGTTGAGGAGGGGTGATTAAAAGACCTGATAGAGAAGTAGGAGGGAAATAAGAAGGGAGATGGTAGGAAGAGGAGTAATATAAGGGAGGGGGAAGTGGGGAGTAATTAAAAAGCAAAATACTGGTGTGGAGGGAAATAACGAGAGGAGAAAGATCAGGCTTAAAAGAGGAAATCAAGATAGAAGTTAATATACAGATGGTAATCATAAGTGTGAATGTAAATGGGAAGAACTCACTCATAAAATGGAAGTAGATAGCAAAATGGATTAAAAACTAGAATTCTAATATATGTTGTTTACAAGGAACACAGTGGAGGCAAGTAGACACATAGAGAGTGAAGGTAAGAGGTTAGAGAAGAATCTATTGGGCTTCAACTAAGATGAAGAAGGCAAGCATGATCTCAGACAAAGCTAAAGCAAAAATAGAACTGATTAAAAGAGATAAGTAAGTTAATTACATCTTTATAAAAAGCAGTATAAACATTGAAGAAATATTAGTACTCAACAAATATGCACCAAATGATATAGCATCCAGATTTTTAAAGGAGAAACTAAAGAAGCATAAGGAGGAAATAGGTAGCAAAACTATACTAGTGAGGAACCTCAGCCTTCCTCTATCAGAACTAGATAAATCTAACCAAAAATAAATAAGAAATAAGTAAGAGAAGGGAATAAAATTTTAGAAAAGTCAGAGTTAATAGCTACCTGGAGAAAATTGAAAAGGGAAAAAAGGAATATACCTTCTTTTCATATTGACCATGTATTGGAGCATAAAAACTTTACAACAAATGCAGAAAAGCAGAACTAATAAATGCAACTTTTTCATATCATAATGCAATAAAAATCATAGTCAGAAAGGGCTCATGGAGGTGCAAATTAAAAATTAATTGGAAAGTAAATGATCAAATTCTCCAAAGCCAAAGAATCTGACTGCTGTTCAAAGCATTCCATCTTTCATTTTATTCCCTTCATGAGGATTTTTAAAATTGTATTCTGATATGTGTCTCTTTTCATGGCATTAGGAATGTTGAAATATGTATTGTCTGAAGGTCTTGGGCAGATCCTTTCTTATCTCTGATGTCATGGCAAATATATCTTCCCAATGGTGGCTGTTTGGATATGCACATAGATTTTTTATTTTGCTCAATAATAAAGATAAAAGTTTCCAGTGTACAAAGAAAAATAAAACGTTGATATTAAAGCTTTATTTGAGTGCAGAGATTAGGTTCAAGTATATAATTGTACAATGGAAATATCATGCTGTTTTGAAAGCTTTTGGTTGACAGTGAGGACCCAACACTTCAAAAATCACCATTTTTTGTCCTTGACAGATTTCCTTCCTTCCTTCTTTCTTTCTTCTTTTATTCTTTCTTTCTTTCTTTCTTTCTTTCTTTCCTTCCTTCCTTCCCTCCCTTCTGCCTTTCTTTTCTTTCCATATTTATTTCAAAGTGGAACACTCTTGTGAATTCAACTCTGTACCAAGGCATCTCATACTCTTTCATTCTCCAATGTTTTCACTTCTCTAAGCTTTAGGTCTAGGAAACTGTCAGGATTTCATGTTGAGAGCATCATTTTTCTTATCAATCATTAAACAGTAGGCATTGTTGGGAATTTTCCTGAATCACTTTTCTGGACTCCTGGAGGCTGATGTTCTGCCAAAAACTTCTCTAAGGTGAACTGTCAAATAGGGGGTTGCTATTAAAAAAGGTGCCATGTTGCAATAATTTTTTAACCTTTTCCCCCATCTAGTCTCCCCACAAAAAAAAGAACAAGTGTAAAAATGACAATAACAATTTTCTTCTGACAACCCAATATAACCAATTACAACTATGGAATTTGTATATATCTATCTTCAAGGCAATGACAAGGATTATAATCTGAGGAAATGTGTGTCCATATAGGGAACTTCCTATTTCCAAACCTTTTTATTGCCTGTTTTTCAGGAAGGAAGGACACAAGAGCTCCTTTGTTTTCTCCTCTCCTGCTTCAAAAAAGACATGATTTTTCTTGAGATCACCTTCAGTTCAATTGTAGCAGTACTAATTACAGTAAGAAGCATGTACACACACACAGAATAGAAGGTACTATGGTGTGACAACATAGTCAATGAAGAGATTAGGAACTTATAACATGCAGGGTACAGACCTAGAGGTGTGTGTTTGTGTATAATCAGGTGAATAAAACATGACTCCTGATATTAAGTAATCACCGTCACAATGTAGAGATCAGTAATCTATTGTGAGGATAATGCATGACACAATATGGTTAGATAAAAGGGAGAACATGAGGAAGTACAAAAGAGAAGAGACTTTTACTTCATTGGGAAAAATTAATCATTCTTTGAAAAGAGTTACTAAAAGAATATGCAATAATTGTATTTTAAGTTACATGGAACATACTGGGACTCAGTAACTAAACAGCAAAATACCAGTGGTTGCAGTCACACCTTGTTGGTGATGCCTGTTTACAAGACTCAATTTCTATGGATGATAACATTTGTTCCAAACTCTGCACCAATCACCATAAAATATCAAAAAATCTTATTAAAAAGATAATCAATCAACTTCCTGTATTTCGTAATATCATTGCTGTAGATCTGGATGGGACCTCAGATGGAATCTTGTTCAATCTCTCCATTTTACAGATAAGGAAACTGATGTCTAAGCAGGTCAAATGATTTGCCCAAGTTTAAACAGAGTTGATGGGGAAGCCCCTCAAAATCTGAACTTTTTCTGAACAAATCACTTCTATCTCTTTATAGAATACTACCTCATTTGTGTGAAGGTAATTTATCTGGCATTCTCAAATATAAAAAGTGTGGTCAAGAACCAAGAAGGAAACAAAAAAGACTTCTGCAATATGCACACACACACACACACACACACACAAACATGTAGACATACACACACACACACACACATATATATAAACATTTATATATGGTGTATATACGCATATTACACAAGTACATATAATCTATAAGATGCCCATATAAGCACAATATTTATTTGTTTATTAATATATCACGAGGAGTTTGATACATGTGCATGTATCACAATTACTATCCCTTTTTTAAGGCCATCTGCTATAGCCATTTTTTCCCTTAAATTTTCCTACATTTCATCAGTGCCCTCAGTTTTGAAAAAGATTTCTCGTCTTTTTTCTTATTTTTTTACAACTGATCAAGCTAGGACCTAGAGAATGGAAGTCACTTGCCTATGACCAAACATCAACTGCAGGGATTATATTTCTTACTACAAACTCAGCTTGTCCTCTTCTTGTTCAATATTATTTCTATGTACATGTTAAATCTCTACCAGATTGTTTACTGTTTTAAGAAGGATGGAGAGAGAATGGAGAGAGAGGGGATTCAGGACTCAAATTTTTAAAAACAACATGTTAAAATTGTTTTTACATGTAATTAGGAAAAATATTTTTAAAGAATAAAATTAATTATACCCATGCTTAGAATTAGTAAATGGAGGCTGTTAAATGCAGAGGTCGTAGTGATATAATATGTCCCAGCAACTTGGTGGAAGACTTTACAAAAATATATAAATAATGCCTCTTAAGCTCCTCCCTTGAAATCACTAGAGCTTGGGGCACATTCAGAACAGAGCCCAATCACCTTACTTACCTAATGAGCTTCTGGTGGTTTCCACATTACTAACAGTGGAAACCATTGATGGCTATTTTAGCCTAGGACCTGAGCCAAAAAGAATTAGGCATAATATATTACTCATGCTCTGTTTAAAACGCAGGAAAGAGGAATCCACATTGGAAAGGGTGATTATCCAATATGGTCAAGATAATACAACCTTAAATCCTCAAAGGAGAGGATTCTTAATCAGAATTGAATCATTCAGTGGATCTGCAATCCTTAGTGTATGGATATACATTCTAAAGATCAAAATCACACATCACATAGAATTATGCAATCACAATCAGAGATCACAATCCATTCATTCTTTCATGTCCTGTTAAATTTTCCTTCATAATCTCCCACAAATCTTCTACAGAAGATTATTTCAACCTTTTGGAGACTGAAAAACAAAACCCTTTCCCTCCTGATTTGGAATTGTCCATTGCTTGCTTTTGCTACATGATCACCAATCTGCTTTTTCCTTCAAACCTTTCTGGGTGAAAATTTACATAACACTTAATGTGTAATCCATTATTTGGTAATATGCCACAGGTCACAATTATCTAAGCATCCATGGCTTCAGTTTTTATATTTTAATGGCAAAAGCATTCTTATCAATATGGGTTTTTCTCTCATCTTTTTGGAGTTGATATTCTTTTGATTTCTTTGTCATAATTGCCTTTCTGTGAAAAATAAGCCAATTCATGCTCTGGGTTGCTGGGAAACCTATGATGAATTGCTCAACAGAGATATGAATAAGGAAAAGTGTATTAAAATAACACTTTCCTTTGATGAGTTCTCATCTTTTTTCTGGTGGAGTGACAATCCTGATCCCTGGAGAAATATATACAACATATATTTTCCCCATGTTCTTGCCCACAAAACAGTATTGAAAGCTTAGCTTAAATTTCAGAAAATATCAATAGAACTCATTACATATAATATAGAAGCAACATAAATCACAAATATGTGCTGAGTATTTTACAAAACATGAAATATCTACCTTCTGGGGGGGTCTATAATTTCCCCAAATCAACTTAGACATATGTAAGCCTATTTAAAGTCATTCTTATTATGCATCTATGTGTCCAAAAAAATCTTTATGGTTGATCATTATTTATATATTTGTATACAAAAACCTCAGTAGTTTGCATGCTTGGACTTCTTGAGGGATTTTTTTCATCTTTCTGAAAATCCATTTTAAACTATAGGATCCATTCTGAGAAGAGAGCAAAGCAGTCCTTCAGTTAAATCTCCTCGTTTTACACTTAACTTGTAGTAGGTCCAAGGTTTAGATTTGTTCAAGGTCCCAAATGTAATAATTAGCAGGAGTGGAATTTGAACCAATGCTTTCTTTATCTGAAGTCAGCACTCTTTATATGATATTTTCTACTTAACAATCATCTTTTCCATTCCTCAGAATCCTCTTAGCACCTGAAACCACATTATATATATTTATATATATATATATATATATGTATGTATGTATGTATGTATACACACACACACACACACACACACACACACCTGCTTCTGGCCTCCAATTTATTATTTTGTGGCTAGACAAGTACCTGCACTCTCTACTCTCTAACAGTCCAAAATCATGTAGTGTGGGTCACATCCTTCTCTTTTACTATCTTGTTCAGAACATTGGACAGTGCTCTCAAAGGCTAGGTGCTTGACATAAGTATATCATTTTGAGTCAATCTCCCTTGCTTAAAGCAATATGGTTCTCTTATTTGCAGAGGGAAGCAAAATTTCTTACATAATATCTACAGCCTATCTGTTATCTTGAATCACTCCCCAAGTCACTAAGGTTGGCTGTGGTCACTGTCTATCCAAGAGTGGAACCAATTTACCAAAAGGTTCACAAAGAGCAAACGCCTTATTATGGTGCTTAATTCCAGGGGAGGTATCATGAAATCTTAAGTGGACTTCCTTCTTTGATTATAAATCCTCTATCATGGCAGTGTAGAATAATGGATAGGGTTAGAGACTTGAAATCAGGGAGATCTGGGCCAAAATCATGACTCAGTCATTAAGTAATTATATGATTGTCCATGAAACATTTAACTTATGGCTCATTTTCCTCATGCATAAAATGAAAGACAACTACTGCATGGTCTCTAAAGCTTGTTCTAGCTCTGAATCAATGAGCTCATGAACTTCTTGGTCATAAAATTGTGCCCATTTTTGCAAGTGCATGAGGCAAAGAAGATAACTACAGCTTAAATTTGATGCATGCTTTATTGATAATCTACACATTTCTCTAAATCTGTGAACCTATTATGCATTGTAGCTCTTTCTAAGAATCCTCCTAGACACAAAAGTAAATGTAAGTGCCTAATCCAACCTAATGAATATTTATTAAGCTCTCATTTTGGGTAAGATAATATGGAGCATGGAGTAGTAGGTGAGGAAAATGAGGCCTCAAGAAGAAAAGTGACTTTCCCAGCTCACAGACATAAATGGTATAGCTGGAACTTCAACTGAAAGTCTTGCCTCACTGTGTCAAAATGAAGGAAAACTACTCTCACAATTTCCCCCATATGATCTTTTGGTTCCTTTTATTCCATTCAGAAGCACATCACATGAATCCAGGATCCAACTTGGAGTGTGGAACTACTGATGAGAAATTCAGCATAAAAGCTTGAGTTTTAGATTAGTATTCATGTAATATTAAGCAAATAAAAGAACCAAAGAAGAAAAGTGTCCAGCACACAGGATAAATCTTTTAGGGAGAATTAATGGGATGATATGGAAAATAATATCACTGGATGGGATTACATACCTAGGTAAAAACCTGCCCTGATGAATGAACCATCCACATCAAGAACATTATTGGGTCCATTTAAATACTGAATCAGTTAACTAATCAATAAATATTATTACGCAATTACTATGTGCCAAACACTGTGCTAAGTACTAGAGATCCAGAGGGAAAAAAGGCAAAAGAGTATCTGTCCTGAAGGAGTTTATTTTCTAATAGAGAAAAAGCATGAATAAAAGTAGCTTTCACAGTTCTAGGCAGCATCACAATGAATGGGCATGGATTTCAAAGGCAATATTAGCTTAAGTGGTCTAAGATTGGAATGCATGGTAAAACAAATGGATTCTGGGAACATTGAAGCTGACCACACATACACACACAGAGAGAGAGAGAGAGAGAGAGAGAGAGAGAGAGAGAGAGAGAGAGAGAGAGAGAGAGAGAGACAGAGAGAGACAGAGACAGAGACAGAGACAGAGAGACAGAGAGAGAGACAGAGAGAGAGACAGAGAGACAGAGACAGAGACAGAGAGAGAGACAGAGAGACAGAGAGACAGAGAGACAGAGACAGAGAGAGACAGAGAGAGACAGAGACAGAGAGAGACAGAGAGACAGAGAGAGAGACAGAGAGACAGAGACAGAGACAGAGACAGAGACAGAGACAGAAACAGAGAGAGACAGAGAGAAACTGCTGATTCTTTATTCCCCAGATGTCCACCTAAGCAAGACTCATAATCCCAACATTGGCTCCTAAGGAGTTGTCATTGCTGATCATAGAGGTGGCAAAAAATCTCTAATGATGTTCTATTTTAGCTCATGTTCTTTCCTTCAACATTCATTCTCACCATTTTCTCTAACATGAGCAAAGGGATAATTACTAACAACTAATGTTTTCAAAATATTTTTCAGAGTATAATTAGGAGATATTTTTGGCTATGCCTTTGAACTATAGTCAATTCAGCAAACATATATTAGGTGTAGATAATAAATTCCCAAAGACAAAAATGAAATATGTATCACCTTGAAGTTCTTTTCAGAGGAAACAGGTACATGGAGAAATAAATTCAAAACATTCAAAGTTAATTCCACATAATTTTTAGAAAAAGGCAACCACTAAAACCTTGGGGATTGATAGATCTAATAGCACTTGAGCTATACCTTTTATAAAACTCAGATAAACAGGGAGAGCATTCTAGCAATAGAATAAGCCTTTGTAATGAAATGGGACAGGAGAGAGAGGATACTACCTACAGTTAGCAAAACTTTAGATTAACTTGGGTGGTACATAAAATTAGTGAGGGAGAGAAATAAGATGTATACCAATAAATGTAAATTAGAGCTACGTGGTTTAAATGTTTGTGTGTTGTGATGCAAAACAACTGCTTTATCAGAGTCATTGGATGACCAAGTCTGTACTTTTTTTTTATGTTGAAAAATTCAAATAGAAAAAAAACTTGCCACTTGTTCATGAATGTAAAAGATTTAGGCTGAAAGTCCACTTAATCTGTCTATTAACACAAATATCTTGGACGGGGAGAGTAGAAGGAAGATAAGCCAAACTCAGAAACAAACAGAAGGAAAAGAAAGATATGATTCATATTTGAGGTATCATGAAGCATTTCCAGTGATCTCAATCTGGTCCCTGACACAAAAAGGTCATCTTTTCAAAAACATCAAAATCCTCATGATTTTTTATGGGTGCTATTAAGGTTGGGAACCCCAGGGGGTGACATCTGGAAATGTAGGGAAGATACAATCAAGGGGTTCAATCACCTTGGGCCTAACAGCATACATACAAAAGCATAAAGACACTACTGATATTAAAAAGATGGATGTGGGGAGAAGAGGCAAAATTCTTGTGTGTGTGGGTGTATTTTATTTGCTTCGGCAAAGAATATTTTTTTCAAGTTCTCTGGCCTAACCAAATTGGTCTTCTTCTAGTTTCTCCAACAATAATATCACATCTCCCACTTTCTGCCCTTATTCTGGTTATTTCCCATTCCAGGAACATTTTCCCTGCTTATCTTAAACTCAGAATCCCTAATTTCCTTTAAGACCCAACTCATGTATCATCTTCTATATGAGTCCTTTCCATCAAATGATTGAACATTGTGCTTGAATTTTTCTAAATCATCAGGTTTAAAAGGTGTATAGTGTCTTACAGACACCAAGTTCCCTTCTTTATTAAAGGTGGGTACTTCCCTCAATGGAAATAAACTTCTGTCTAAACTATCTGGTGTTACTGTTTCTAGGCTACTTGCTCCATTTTCAATGTTAGGATTATTGGCTGTTGGAGCATGGGGGTTGGAGATTAGAGCATTAGTGGAGGGGAGGGCAGGGGGAAGGACTGGGACAGGAACAGGGGGTGGGGCTGGAGCATGAGCATGGGTGGGGGGGAGGGCAGGGGGTTATTGGTTTGCTGTCTCTCTCCTCTATTTCCCCATATTTACAACTATTATAATTTTCCTCTGAGTGGGTAAAAAAAATTTTTGTATACACTTACAGTTAGAAATTTTTGGGGTGCAGTATGCTTATGTTTAGTGATCAATTGGGGAGACTAGTCCCCCAATCATCATCAGGGGGGATTGTGAATTTTAAAAGTCTCCATCTTGGTCTAGCACCCAAAAATTGTGCACACCCACACTACACGGGCATGTGCTAGTCAATGACAAATCAGAAATAACTAACTGCCCACCTGGGCTGTCCTAAGCTAAGCTAGAGCCAACCATTGGCACTTGTGAGACACAGGAAGTGAGGTAAGGAACAGCCTCTGGATTTCGCTCACTTCCTGTGGAGAGAGCTAGACGCCAGTTGGTGTTAGGAGCTTGGAGGGAGAGGACTCCCACAGACAGCTTTCCTTCAGATCACTCATGTGAGTTAAGGACTGATTCTTTCCACCTTTGGGCCTAGAACTCCCTCTGCCTTGGTCAGAGGTTGAGTAGCCCTTTCCCTTTTCTCTTTTCTCCTTCTCTCCCTCTCCTTTCCCTACTCCCAGTGTGATTAAACCTCCATAAACTCCATTCTGACTTGAGTGTTTCATTTTTAGGAATTTCATAAGAAAATTCCTTGGCGGCCATTGTTCAATATTATAACATAAATCCCAAAAGCCTAAATTTTCACCATTACAACTGAGAGCCAGGTCTAGAGACAGGAGGTCCCGAGTTCAAATCTGACCTCAGATACTTCCTAGTTGTATGACCCTGGGAAAACCTCTTAACCCCCATTGCCTAGGTCTTGCTGTTTTTCTGCCTTAGAACCAATATATACTATGGATTTTAAGGATTTTAAGACAGATTTTTTAATACTTGCTGATTGATTTATGGGAAAATTGGGAATGTAAATTCTATATTCTATGATCCTTTATCCAGAGTATAAGTTCTCAATATTTTCCTCTGTCATGGACACTTTTGGCAATCTGGTAAAGTCTATGGGTCCTATCTTTGAACAATGTCTAAAATTCATGAAACAATTTAAATTTAAAAAATTTCACAGGATAAACTACATGGAATTACAAAGAAAGCCAAAATTAATAAAAATAAGAATATAATTTCCATATCCAAGATAAAAGAATACATGAATTCTATATATGGAATCCTTGGGGGTTTGGGAGCTCCAAATTTAGGACCCTCAAACCAGAATGATGAATAAATGTGAGAAGAGAAAATCTTTGATCATTTGCCCATGTTATTTTAGGTATTTTCTTTATTTTTTCATTGTCTTTTTTTTCTTTCAGCCTTTTTTTTAAGGTGCTTCACTCAGTAACAACAAGTAGTCTGGGATTGAGGCATCCACCGTTCTCTATCCACAATTCATCTCACATATCCATTACCCTTTTTTTGTTATTATCATATTGGCCCAGATAATATTTTCTTTCTAGGACCAATGTTATAACCTCCCAAGACATCTCAACTTTCCAAATTCTCTCCTTTTCAATGATTTCTCCAAATTGATGCCAGATCAATCTCCCTGGAGCACGGCTCAAATTCTCCCTCTCTAATGCTTGAGCATCTTTAATAACTCAACATTGGTTGCAGAAAAGAAGCTAACCACTGTTTCTTGGCATTCAAATTTCAATATGATCCCAACTGACCTTTTTTGCCTTATTTCCCATTCCTCTTTGATAAAAATTCCTATGATGTAGCTGGAGTAGACTACCTCGAACAAAACCTTTTTCTACCCCGATACCTTTGTTAATGTTGTTTCCTCTACTTAGAAATTCAATAAATATGCATTTAGTACCTTCTCTGTACAGAGCCCTATGCTAGGTACCAGATGGACAAAGATGCCAAAAAAAACCCTACATTTCTCCCGTTCTCATTGAACCTCTAGTTTAAAAGGAGGCATATGCTAATCACACAAATAAATGTGACACAAAGTACAATGAAGCAAGGCAAAGGACACAGCTTGATAAAGTGATTTAGAATATTTCAGAAGAAAGACATCATTGTCATTCAAGGATATCAAAGGAGGTAACCTGGAGAAGGAAGTTTCTTGGAAGAAGAAAAGAATTCCAACATGGAGAAGTATGAGAGTGTGTGTGTGTGTGTGTGTGTTTAGAAAATGGCCTCCAACTGGCATGGAGACAAAGAGGGGATGATAAGATTGGGAAACAGCAGCCAAGTTTGGTTAAATGGAAAATATCATATGTGAACGACCTCAATATTTAAGATGACTTTAAAGGCATGCTTGATCTAGGTTGTGGAAGGCCTTACAATGAAGCTGTGGAATTTTTGTTTTCTAAAGGAAATAGGGAACCATTGTAGCTTTTTAAATTTCTTTCCCTAGAGATTAGTTTTTTTTAGAAAAAGATTATAATTTAGTTGCATGAGAGCTAGATCACAGAGCGATAAGCCTGGGAAATGAAAAAAATGTTTAGAAATAATATTCCAGGTCAGACTTAATGAATGCATAAATTAGTATTGTGTATGAAGACAACAAAAACCAGGATCAGTAGGATATGACAAATGACTGGCCACAGAAAGTTTTGAGGCAAGCCTCCAAGATGACTTCTGAGTCTTAAATGGGAAGATTGGAAAGATATTATTCCAGTCACATAATTAAATATAGTGACAGTTTTTTTTGGGAAGCCGATGAGTTCAATTCAGGACAGACTGAGTCTGAGGTTCTAGCAGGAAGAATGAAGAATATTATAGCTGGGAACTGGAAATGAAGGACTAGAGCTGGGGGGAGGGGGCATCTTAAGGCTAATTATCTCCATGTGTGAGTCACCTGGATAGAGGTGATAATTCAAACCATCGGAGGGGATGAGATCATCCAAGGAGAGTGTAAAGCAAAGAGGAAAGTGGACTGAAAATATGACAGAATGGAATGAATAACCCTTGGATTTGAGTTTGAAAATGTGGGTTTGAAATTTACTTCATTACTTTATAAGTGTAGGACTATGAGCAAGTCACTTCCTCTTTAGATTCTTCTGTTTCTTCATCCATAAAATGAGAGGATCATTGAGTGTCTTCTGATTCTTTATGACCCTATGGACTATACTATCCTTTTTCTTGCCAAAGATACCTTAGTGGTTTGCCATTTCTTTCTCCAGTGGGATAAGCCAGCAAGAAGTTAATTGACTTGCCCTGGGTCACACAGCTAGTGTCTGAGGCCAGATTTGGACTTGGGTCTTCTTTATTTCTTGCCATCTAGTCCAGGGAGGATGTGACAGAGACTGGCACCAAAATAAAAATGCCAGGCTGAAGAGTATTTGAAATTGATCACCTCAATGGGGGAGGGGCCTGAGGAGAGGAGAGGACTCTGGCTGGTAGAGGAGTTGGCCGTTCTTAGTCTTGAGAAGTCAAAGTCAGTAGGTGGGAAAAGACTTTCTCCTGAGGGTTACCCACTTTTCCTGCTGGTGACTGGAAATCTTCCCCCCCCCACCACCAACACTTTCCAATTGAAGGGACTTCTAAAGAGAAACCTGAGCAGACTTTACCTCAGCTCCTGTTGCCCTGAGTCTGAACTGTGGTCAAGGGGCCAAACCCAGGGTGAGTCAACCTGACTTTCTCTCAGGGAGGTTCAGGCTGCCAAGGCCTGAGTTCCCCCCAAACTCAAGGAGGGAGGGGAAAGGGTTAGATAGAGACAGGGACCCCCCCTTTCCCCACTTTCCTTTTCCCATTCTTCCCTGCCCATTATTCCTTTTGTATTACCTGATTGAGTTGACATTAAAAGTTATCTGTTACCCAAGATGAGTGTGAGTGAACAGATCATGGACAGACCCTTTGATCTCGAGTAGTGAATGGGGGACAAGAGGGACAAGAGTGAATTAGGGAGAGCAGCTTTAGATATGGAGAAAAGGCAGAAGGGAGAAATCTTCAAACCCCCTCTCCTCTCTCTGAGCTAACCCATTACATCAGCTCTCTCCCCTGAACCCCACTTTGAAAAGGGATGTTCTCCTCTCTTTCTCCCTTCAATACTGAAAGGTCAAACCCCTCGAGTTACAACTTAACCTCCTTTATAATACAAGGGTAGGACTATAAAACAGCTAAGATCTCTAAACTCACTGATACAGTAAATGAGACTTTGGATCATAGTATCTCCAAAATCAAATGAAATATTAGGGACTCTGTCATCCAGCTAATGTTTGATTCTCTGCGTTATATCATTCAGCCTTAGCTTAAAGCCCTCCAGTGAGGGAAAAACCAATGTTTCCTTCTCGAAAGGCAATCCACTTCTGGAAAACTCCAAGTGGACAGAAACTTGTCCTGATATCAAACCTAAACAGGATTCTCAGTATTTCACCTCATTGTTCCTATTTCTCTTTAGGGCTTAGCAGAGGCTGAATGCCACTAGAAGATTGCTGCTATGCTAAATCAACAAGCATTGCTTAAGTGTTTGTGTTGTGCCAGGAACTGTGATAAGCACTTGGGATACAAATATATGCAAAAAAGGAAGACATGCCCTCCCCTTGGGGAGTTTACAGTTTAATTGGGGAAGAAAACACATGGAAGGAAGCAGAAATGGGGAAAAGAGCATCATTTCAAAGGAAAAAGCAGAGCTGGGGAGAGAAATGAAAGATGGCTGGGTTGGGCACTACTTAAAAATGGAGTTTCTAGGAAGAACTCATCAGTGGTAAAAGGAGGACACAGGATGAGAGGGATGTGCCAGGGTAAGAAAAAAAACCCAAAGATTGAGGCAACTTTCAGGGTGAGAAGACTTCTGAGGTGGCAAAGTGCAAAGAGATAACTAAAAGGATAGTCAGCAGAGACATGATATGGAAGTCTCTCCCAGCTTACCATGCCCAGTTCTTTCAATAATTCATCATTCATTACAAACTCTAAACTTTTCATCAACCTCTGGAACTCTAGTGTGTCAATGCGCTTTATAAATTATAGTGCCCAAAATTGATTCCAAACAGCCACATATGAACAATATAGAGAACATCATGTTTTTATGCTTAAACTCAAAAGAAAGAAAATATGTGAATTGCATTCGGTTTATTGAATGGGCAGGAGGGAGAGGTTATGATAAACCCATATTGTCTCAAAGGATCTTATTATCAGCAGATTCTTTATATATGCATCTTTTTAACAACAGAGAGAAAATGAGAGTTGGTCCTGAGCCGAGATTTAGTTGAAAAAATGTGAAAAGCTATTACCATCACTAAGTGAAATGGTGGAGAGAGTGTTGGACCTGAACTGAGGAATTAAGCACTTACTAGCTATGAAACCTTGGGCAAATCATTGAAGCTTTGGCTGGCTAACTTTCCCCTTCTGTAAAATGTAGACAATAATAGCACCTGCTTTACAGGGTTGTTGCGAGGACCAAATGAGAAATATCTGTAAGTCTGAAAATGCTTAATACATTCTAGCTATAATTCTTATTATTACTCTTATTAAAGACTGGGAAATTAGAGTTCGTAGAGATAATCCTAGTTATTTGGCTAGTAAATGTGAGCTTGAGGACTGAAAATTGGACTTTTACAAAAAATTGATTTTGTTTTCAATTGTACTATGGAATAAGATCATTGATGCCAAGTCAAAAAGGGTCACAGTCTGTCGTGTCCAACTTCAGGCCCCCTCTTTATTTTGCAGATGAGAGTACTAAGGCCAAACTAGGGAAAACACCCCCTGGCCTCTGTTTCAAGGAGTAACTGCTAAAATTCAAGAGTAACTGCAATGGAAGAGAAGATTGAATGATGGCAACAGAGAACTTAAGAGGGTCTCCATTTAGCTTTAGTTCCATTTAACTTGTAGTCTTTGCCTCTGGGTAGCACTCTCACTTTCTGGGAAGTGGTATGATAATTGGATTTATCGCCCTGTGCTAGGATAGTAGGAGGTGAGGGATAACTGATCAATCATAGAAGATGCCCTCTGGATCCTGGATCTGGCACCAGGTGGAATGGTCGCCATTCTACATCAACATCAGTGCTCTGTACCAGGAGCAAGCAGACTGAGAGGCAGATGGCTGCTTACCAAGATGCAATGTTTAATCATCCCCAACACATGTCCTGAGAGCCTTACTCATCATCAACAAACAACATGAGAAAGTCGGTCCAATTAAGTGAGGGCTCTGAGGAGGCCCATAAATGATTTACCCCTGAAAGCACAAAATGGGCATCTTTGGGCATCACTGGAGAAAACCAATCATACCTTTCTAAGCATCAAAATGGTGACAAATTTTCCCTTTTGGTGCACTTTCACAAAAAGCCTTGCCTGTCCAGAACATTCACCATCCTTTTCAACTAAAGGTCTCCCGTGGTGCTTCTAATGGGTCTGGGAGCACTCATGTATGGAGCTGGAAGAGCCTGGGCCACTCTCTCCAAGTGAGCCTTTGAACAATCACATGGTCCACAGATCCCTCCAGAGAGAAATATAGAAGATTAAAAGGGACTTCTATCACTTTTCCTCTGAACTTGAATACAAACTAAATACATACAGTCAAGTCGGCTAAAGCTAGACATTTCAAGTGAGAAGTGGCCTAAAAAGGCATCTAGGCTAACCCTTAATTTTACACATGAAAAAACTGAGACACATGGAAAGGAAGTGACTTGCTTAAGATTACAAGGAAATAAACGACAGATTGGGTTACACTGCAGGTCCTCTGATGCCAAATTCCACAGTATTTCCTCAGTATCATAAATGAGGTTGATGCTTAATAGATGATGCTCACATTTGGGTTTCATTTTCAAAGCTGCAAATGAAGAATGCATCACTGTGAGCTGATTTGGACCTCTTCTTTGTCACAGATGTTTGTTCATTGACTTACAGAAGGGGTCTGACCAGGAGGGAGCTCTGAGGTTCGAGCACAGAAAGCAGGACTCACAAGACAAGGGTGTATAAGACGTGGTTGATTCACAGACGATACTAGCTTGGACTGTGTTGGGCTTCATCACTGATAACATGCACAAAGACCTCAAAATCCCGTCAGGGAAGTGGCTTAGAAGGTTTAAGAAGAATTAAAGAAGAAGGTTAAGAAGAATTAAGAAGAATTAAAAAGAAAAAAAGAAAAGAATTGACTATTGAAATAGTCTAAAGAAGAAAACAAAAAAATAGGTATCAAAAATTAAAAGAGTGAATTCACCATCAATGAAGAGAAAATTAAATCATTCATTAAGAGCTATTGTGTCCAATTATATATCAATAAATTTAACAATCTAATGGATTTTATGTGCCCAAAAAATATAAATTGCCCAGATTAACAAAAGAGGAAATAGAATAGTTAAATAATCCCATCTCAGAAAAAGAAATTGACAAAGCATCAATGAATTCACTAAGAAAAATTCCCCAGTGCCAAGTGTATTCACAAATGAATTCTATCAAACATTTAAAGAACAATTAGTCCCAATACTATATAAACTATTTGGGAAAATGGGCAGAAAAGGGATCCTACAAATCCTTTTTATGACAGAAATACATGCTGTACTTAAGCCAGGAAGAGCAAAAACAGAGAAAGAAAATTATAGGTCATTTTCATTCATGAATATAGATGCAAAATTTTAAAATAAAATAAAATAGCAAGGAGACTACAGCAGTATAACACAAAGATCATTCACTATGACCAGGTGGGATTTATACCAAGAATGCAGGACTGGTTTAATATTAGAAAAACAATCAGCATAATAATCAATAGTTAAACTAACAGAAATCATATAATTATCTCAGTAGATGCAGAAAAAGTGTTTAACAAAATACATTACACCTTCCTATTAAAACATTAGAAAGCATAGTTATAAATGGATCATTCATTAAAATGATAAATAGTATTTGCCTAACAGCAAGTATCTTCTGTAATGTGGATAAGTTAGAAGCTTTCCAAATAAGATCAGAAATGAAGCAAGTATAGCCATTATGACCACTATTATTTAATATTGTATTAGAAATGTTAGCTTTAGCAATAAGAAGAAAAAAATAAATCAAAGGAATTAAACAAGGCAATGAGAAACCTAAAGTATCACTCTTTGCAGATGATATGATGGCATACTTAGAGAATCCTAGAGAATCAACTAAAAAACTAGTTGAAAAAATTGATAACTTTTTGTAAAGTTACAGGATACAAAGTAAATCCACTAAAATCATTAACATTTCTATATATTACCAACAAAGTTCTGCAGTAAGAAACAGAAAAAGAAATTCCATTTAAAATAAATGTACATAATATAAAATATCTGGGAATCTAATTGCCAAGAGAAATTCAGGAATTATATGACTACAATTATACAATATTTTTCGCACAAAGAAATTCAGATGTAAACAACCAGAAAAATATTAATTGCTCATGGGTAGGCTGAGCTAATGTAATAAAAATGACAATTCTATCTAAATTAACTTACTTGTTCAGTGTGTAAGGAGATAAATTAAGGGTTTAACTAAATATATATGAGGATTCTAAATTAATATTGTGGTCGCCACCTGACTAAGTCAAGCATTGGAGCAATATTTAGTTAGATAGGCTAAATACCTTCTCTATCTTTGTATTTCTCTACTTTCACTCTTTCTACCTCTTTCATAAATAAAAGCTATTAAAGTAAAAAAATATGTGGTCACCAATTTAAAATATTATACCTCAAGCCAAAATGACTTTTAATAGCTTTTATTTATAAAAAGGGTGGAAAGAGACCCTGTCAGACTAAATATTGCTCCAGTGCTCAGCTCAGTCAGGCAGGACTTGTTAACCCTCAACCAGAGGGGAGTTCCACCCACAGGGCCTCCTCCAAGAAGGGAAGGCCTCTTGGAAACTAATCTCTCTCCAGAAGCCAGGAAAGGAAGACCAGATACTCATTCACCCAAGAGGCAGTCCAAGATCCTCTAAACTCCAGATTAAGGCTGAAGAGAACTACTGAAGACTATCTCCAGACGCCTGCTTGCAGAAGACTCTGTCCAGCTGAAGAAGTTCAGGGATTTTATATTGACTTCTTGTCCCTTCCCCTCTTTACAAGGGCTAATCACAGCTTCCAAATTGCCTAGCACTGCCCCACAGGGGCAGTGCTTGTGGTATCTACTTCTTACCTCTGAAGGTGTTGACTTATCATAGGCTTCTGAAGGTATCAAAGAGATAATAAGAAGTGGGTAAGAGTCCTTTGTACAAAAATATTTATAGCAGCTCTTTCCGTGGTGGCAAAGAATTGGAAATTGAAGGAATGTCTATCAATTGGGGAATGTCTGAACAAATTGTGGTACATGCTGGTGATGGAATACTTCTGGGCTGTAAGAAGAGATAAGCAAGATAATTTGAGGAAAAGCTGGAAAGATCTAAATGAACTGATGCAGAGTGAAATAAGTAGAACTGGGAGAACACTGTACACAGTAACAACAATAGTGTATGATAATTGTGAAAACTTGGCTGCTCTCAGCAATGCAATGATTCAGGACGATCCTGAAAGACTGATGATGGGAAATGATATCCACCTTCAGGAGAACCGTTGGAGTTGGATGGTTGCAGATCAAAGCCTATTATTTTTCACATCAGTGTATTTATGGTTTTATTTTGGGATTTTGGTTATATATGAGAGTGTTGTTACAATAATGACCAATTTGGAAGTACATTTTTCATGATAATGAAAATTAAATTATTTTTTTTTTAAAACAGACCAGGTGAGAGGCAATGAATGAATGAAGCATTTTAAAGGACTTACTCTATGAAAAGTACTCTGCTCACCTCTGGTGATACAACCAGGAAAGTAAGCTAGTCCAAGCAATTTGACAGCGCCGAGGTCTCAGGCAGCAAGAAATTGCCTTTCTGTGACCCCAGTGATTGTGGTTGTAGCCCATGCAAGAGTCATCCCCTCAGCTGCTTTTCCACAAAAGTTGCTTCCCAGGTGATGACTGAGGGTGCTAGATAAGAATTGTTGGAATCTCCAAGACTCTTGGATTCAGAGTTCTGGATTTCCTTCATTAAAGATGTTGGGTTCTTACTCCTCCCTCATGGTGGCTGCTGGCTTTCCTGCTCTGGGAATGGAGGAACTGAACCAGGGTGGGAGGGTAATTCCAAGAAAGACACTGTATTGGGGGTGGGCAAGCACTTGTTAAATTCTACTATGTGCCATGGACTGTCCTAAGAGCTTTACAACTATTATTGCATTTGATCTTCACAGCTATCCTATGAGGTAGGTGCTATAATTATCCCTATTTTATAATTGAGAAAACTGAGGCAGAAAGTGGACAAATTACTTGTCCAGGATCATTCAGTTAGCAAGTATCTAACACCAGATTTTAACTCATCTTCTTCTGCCTTGAGGTCTGGCGTTTCCCCCCGTGTCACATAGTTTATAGGTGGAAAGGATGAGTCATTTGGTTGGATATGTGGAATGAGCCTCCTTCCTCTCCAAGGGAAAGCAAAGCAGGCTTGGCGAGGCAGGGTTGATCTTGTTGGTCTCTGAATCCCATTGTTTAACGATGTGCCCAGTACACAGCGTCAATGATTACTAAATGCTTGCTCAGTAGCTGAATGAATTCTTCAAAGTTGATACATCATATATTGCTAAGGACAAACTGCAGCAAGTCAGACTCCAAGATGATGACAGGCAGGATTGAGGCTCAGAATTGCCTTCGGTTTGCCCTGTGACTGTAGGGACATTTTTTAAAGAAATCGAAATGAAAACAAATCCAAATGCTGCCTGTCCTTCCAAGCCCAGACCCTCCCTTACTGGCTTGGCCAACCTTCGGGGCTGTTCTGAGAACCACGAGTGAGGATTCTGGAGAAGCCTTCCTCTCTCCCGGCTTCAGGTGGCAGCTAGCCCGGCTCCGAACGGCTCTCCAGTGTGGCCCTCTGGTCTTCGGTGGCCTCTGTCTCCTCAGATTCTTGGGGTAATGCCTCCCCTAAATGTAAGGTCCTTGAGTAGCAAGATGGAAACCGGGGCCATTCAGGGAATTTGAAGCGAGCATCCTGGGTTTTGAATCCAGACCCTACACCGAGTCCCTCTGCACCTCTTCTTCAGGCTTCTGGTGGGATCCTGGTGGCCCGCTCTGTGTCTTGCATGTAACAGGGCACTGAACATGTCCATTTGAATGGAATCCAATAGCTGGGGCCTGCCCGAGAAGATCTTTAATGATGATTTTCCATGGGGACTCGAAGCCTTGTCCTGGGCTAAAAGTGAACTGGATTAAACAGGGGCCCAGGCTCAAGGCCATTCAGTGGCCTCATCCCTCTGCCCAGAGCCTGGGCTGGATCTGGAAGGGTGGGTTCTCCTTCCCCTCCGCTTCTAGTCCAGCTCCCTCCTGTTGCTTACTGACTTACTCTGCCTCCGTTTGCATGCACTACGTGAGGGCTTTGGACGAGACGCCCCCTGCGGCCTTTCAGCTCTGGGCGTTGCTATTCTCATAGCCCACATCAGTGCTAGCTTGATTCTCTCCCAGAATGAATAGAAACATACATAAAGGCATGTAATATAGCCACATATTACACGGCGTGATAGATACACCTACATAATAGGGAAACGGAAAATAAGACTTACTAATAGTAGACGAGACGAATTAAGGGTGACGTGGGTCTTCTTGGGTGTCTTTGAATCCCTCCCTTGTTTGGAGGTGCAGAGGTCAGGGGGACCCCGTTAGGCAGCTTAGGTAGACTCCGGAATGGAGGGCTGAATCGGCAGCAGAAAGACCTGAGAAGCCCCAGGCAGTGGCCGGGGCACCCCGGCGAGCCACTTAACGTCTGCTTGCGTCAGCGACCCGCTCTGTCAAGCGAGGCTAATAAGAGCTCCCAAGGACCCATTGGAGCATCTGAAACCCCTTTATAAATGCTGGCGATGAGTCGGTCAGTCGTTAGGGCAGGATTGCGCGCGAGCCTGTCGATATGCAGAAGGCCACCAGAGGGCAGCAAAGCATAAAGAATAAAATCGGCTCCTAGCCGGGCATTCACTCCCTCGGAAGGTTTCCTGAGAAAGTTTGGAGCTGTAGACCGGCTGACAGAGAAATGAGCTTCCGGGCCATCTAGGCCAAGCCCTTGATCTCACATGGGCAGAAACGGGAGCCCCAGACGGGAAATGCCTTTCCAAACGTCCCAATGGAGGTAGCTAAATCGAAACCAACCGGAGCCTGGCTGGGAACACGCAGCTCCTCCCAGTTGATTCCCAGGACTTTTCGCCTCCCCAGAAAAGGAGTGGTGTGGGAGAACCCACAATCCCCAGCTAGAACCCGGGTACCCGGGCTCCCAGCGGGGTCTGACAGGCACCTCTGTGTAAGTTTAAGCAAGCCATTTCTCTTCTGAGTTGATGTTTCCACCGGGAAAATGGGACTAGAATTGTGTGGTTCCAAGGAAAACTATAGACTATTTCCTCATCCCTCCCTCAGGTAGTGAATGCAGATTTTACCCTA
The DNA here is from genome assembly GCF_027887165.1 of Monodelphis domestica. NCBI lineage: Eukaryota > Metazoa > Chordata > Mammalia > Didelphimorphia > Didelphidae > Monodelphis > Monodelphis domestica. The sequence continues at coordinate 4,876,173 of NC_077234.1, read as the reverse complement.
CAGAATATGGGTGTCTTGTGCTCTAGGGCTGAGTCCTCTCGTGCAGGCACATAATAATTAACTATTCTTCCAGAGTGTGGGGAAAAGCCCACCAGAAACATGACTGGAAATGGTTCCAGAGGACAGTCGGCATTTGAGTTCCCTCAGCTTCTCCTGCTTCCGGCACTGCCTTCTCTTCCCCTTCCACATTTCTGGCCCATTTGTGCCCTCTTAGTGTGGTTACTCATTTTGCTGATGCCCATTTCAGCCCCTCGCAGCCTCAGTGTTCTCATCTGTACAATGTGGGCAACAATAGGACGAGTTTAGCGGTGAACAAATGGGGGAATGTAGGGAATGGGTTGCTCTTCTCGTTTTTTATTTTTGGTATTAGGTTGCATTGCAATGTGGCCTGTACTCTGTGATCTTTCTAAACATCTTTCCCATGAATCTTCCTCACATTTTCTCTTGGTCCTTTCTTCTTCTTCTTCTAGCTGTTTTCCAGAGTACCCTCCATGGCCATCTCCTCAGCTCTGTACAGGCTGATTCTCGAAATGCCAAGAATCGCATTGGTGCCTCACTTCCCCCTCTAAAAATTCCGAGTTTCCCCCAGGGCTGGACTCGGGTCACCCCTAGTGCATTGAGTTGAGAACCCAGGTCCTTCCCAAGTAATACTGAACTTATTCATGTGTCAACGTGTTCTGTTCCTGCTTCGGAGTGGAAGCTCCTCGAGGACACTCTTCTTGTCTTCCCAGAATCACAGAACTGGAGAACTGGAAGGGATCTTTTCATCATCCAGGCTGACCAAATCCCACACAAGAGCATATAATCAGAAAAATTTGGACTGCATCTCCCAGAATTCTTTTCTTGTCCCAAGAATCCTTTCCCCTTTGTTCACATTTGCGTTGGTTACATTTGTATGTAAGTTTGGGGTAACGCCTCCCTCGCTCTCTCTATTTTCCACGTGGGAGGCTGGTGAGCTCTCTCTGTTTCTCTAGCCTTTTATTTTCCTTTTGCTTCAAGTTTCATTATTTCTATATAACTTTCTAAATAGAATACTTGGAGTGTTGGAGATCTACCAGCGCTGGTACTTCTTGTTCTTGCATTGAATAGAATAGCCACGTAGACAACCTGGTTAGAAGCTGCACGTGGAACTTCCCAAGAAATGTTCCCCAAGTCTTTCTAACTGGGTAGCCCCTATTAGGGGGCACTTAGTTGGCACAATGGATAGCTCATTGGGCCAGGAATGAAGAAGACCTGAATTCAAAGTCAGTCTCAGTCACTCATTAGCTATGGGGCCCTGGCCAAGTTACTTAACTCTGTTTGCCTCTGTTTCTTCAACTGTAAAACAAGCTAGAGAGGGAAATGGCAAACCCCACACTGTCTTTGCCACGAAACCCCCAACTGGGCTCATGAAGAATCTGACATGACTGAAGTGATAGAACAACAGGAGCAACCAGCCCCAGTAAAGCCTGTGCTCCATGGGCACAGCCAGAGTGAACTCACAGCCATCCCTACTGTCACTGAGACATCTATGAATGTCTTCAGGAGAGATAAGGCAGACACAAACAATCCCCAATAATGCTGGGATGCATAACTGGGCAGGACTGAAGGAGTAAAGAACTGAAGTGAGAGGTGCATCATTTGCATCTGAGAGGATGATTTTGGCCACTCAAGTGAAGCCATAGTTCTGGCCGATGTGGGCATTTCTATTTTGTCTTCTATCTCCAACACTGTCTCTTCTCCTTCTGTTCTATCTATCCCTTGTGGCACACGTCACCCAGAATGACTTTACAAACTTAAAATATGGGAGGAGGAGAAGTAATCAGGGGGCATGAATAAGGAACCCCTTTGAATTGCCTCTTGCCAATTATTTCTGTATAGTTAAATTTAGAAACATTCCTTCCATTTAGTAGTTATTACCTATCCAGGGTGTATGGGGTGCTCAGGGAGGGGTAGTATCTCTGGTATGGAGGGCTTGTCGTGCCCTCCTAGGGCAGCTCTCCAACCTCTGACCCCCACCTGACACCCAGCTCTCACGTGTGGCTCCCAGTAGCTTCTAGCATGCGGCAGTGGCCACACCCCGGGCAACGGCTTCGACAGGCCGGCTAAACCTTGTGAGGGTAGCCATCGGGTCATCGCCGACCCCTGGTGAACCAGGGCTTTGCTCACCCAGCATGTGAAGACTACTTTGGCGGAACAGGCAGAAGAAACCAACAAGTAGGTTCAACGGCTGAGATGGCGACGCAGCAAAGTGCTGTGGAGTGCTCAGGGCGTGTTGGAGCACAAAGGACAACACGGCCATCCAATGCAGCTGAGGAAGTCTCCAGGTGTAACGACTTTTCTTACCACTGGACCCAGACTTCCAACGCCGAGAGAGGGGACTGTCTCTGTGCACCGACTTTTCCACTTAAATCTCCTTCACGCACAAGTATCTTTGTGCACACTCATCTATCCTAACCCCGTCCACCCTCTTCAAGACCTGTGGCGATGGGGGAGTGACGACGCAACAGGTGAAGGTGACCACTGGCAGTTGTAGTCACGATCCTGCACATAGGCAGCCCATGGACCAGTGGTCGCTCGGCCCTGTAGGGCAGCAGGGACGTTCGGCAGCATCCTGGGCGACTGAGCAGCCCTCTCTAGGACAGCACTGCTAACCCTAATCAAGGGAGGGGACTAGAAAAGGTGTCCCAAACATCGCCTGCCCTACAAACACCTGGTCAGCATACCGTGGCTGGCGGGTCATCCCTTCAAGTGGACAAAATCAAAAGAAACAAAATACAAAGAAACTCCTACTAGGAGCATGGCACATCAGAACATTACTTGACAGAGAGAATACCCAAGACCTGAGAGAAGAACAGCTCTAATCGGTAAAGAACTGGCACGATATAACATCGACATCACAGCCTTAAGCGAAACACGCTTCCCAGAAGAGGGATCACTCAGCGAACCCATCACCGGATACACCTTCTTCTGGAAAGGTAGCCAGGCCCCATGTGCCACAAACTGTGCGCCTCAGCCTTTGGACTCCAAAGCCACATGAGGGTACACCGTAGATGAAACTGCACAAAGACAATCGTCATTCTCAGTCACCGAGAGACTATCACTACTACTACTACTACCTATCCAGGAGTCTTTCTCTCAAGTTAAGAAAAGGCACCAAGTGCATTACAAAATTTAAAGCTGGAATGAACCTCAATATTCACCAAGTCCAGCCACTCATGATTTCTACTGGCGAGGAAACTGAGGCCCAGAGGGAAGAAGTCACTTGCACAAGGTCGAGTAGTCATAAAGCCTGGATGGAAGCCCTTGTCCTCTCATTTTAACTCAAACTGAGTGCACATTCTGCTATGTGCCCCCGGAGACAAGCAGCATAGGACAGAGAGATGAATACTACTTAAAGTTTCAGTGCTACAGGTTTTCTAAAAGAAGCATCTGAAGACAATCTGAACGCAACTTCCCTTTGATTCTTTTCTCCATTTTTCACAGAAGAAATTTTAATGGGCTTTAGATCTGAAATTCATCACTTGAACTATATTTTGACATCTGGTTCCCATAGCAAGATGAGAGGATCATTCAAAGGTTTTCAAAGTGCATTCTAGGAACATAGCCCATCATGTAGGGAGAGTGAGGGTGACAGATAGATAGTCTGAGGTTTACACTGGAAGTCAAGGAAGATGCAAATAACCAGAACAAAGTTTCTATTTTGGTAAGTGGCTCCATTTTGGAGGAATTCATGAAAAGGCATGAATAAGAGTCACACCAAATGGGAAGGGAATGGTAGTCTGTGCTCTCCACCCGTGGAAACATTTCCTCAAAAGTGGGATCATGGAAACATTGATGGATGGATGGATGGATGGATGGATGGATGGATGGATGGAAGAAGAGAAAACTGAGGTACCAAATAATTGGTTAGTTGCCAGGGTCATAAAGCAAGTTAGGAGAAGACATGGAACATGGATTCAAAATTTGTATTCCATGTCAAGAATGATCTCAGTTACAACATTTTATCTATGAAGATTTGGGGGTAGGAAAGCAGGATTGGTGCTATTCATCAGAAGACATTTCCCCTCCTTTATCCTAAAGATGGTGGTATAAAACCTTCAGGCACATCATAGTTTACAGAGGTCAGAAACAGGTCATGGAGGTAATCCAATTCTAACCAAGAAGTATAGAGGTATTCCCTACTAGGCTCCAGGCAAGAGGGAATATAGCATAGTGGACAGAGAGCTTGAAGCCAAGATGTCCTGGGTTTGAATCCTATCTCTGAATATACTGATTTTATGATCCCGAGAAAAGCTTTTACTGTATTAGATGTCTAGACAACCTTCCAAGACTACAAATTGCAGAAGATGCATAGATGTGTTACATGTGTAACATGTGTTACATACATACATACACAGGGTATTGATGGAAATGTCTTTCTGGGGAATTCCCTACTACTAAGACAATCTCGAGTTCCTATCCCTGCATATCAGGCACCGTGGTAGGATTTGAGCATTCAAAGACAGAATTAAAAACAGGCCATGACTTCGAAGACATATTAATAAGCAAGTACTTTCATGAATAATTTGGGGAGGAATAAGAAAGAACTGACTTCAAGAGGGAAGGATTCCAAGATCCTGGGTGGAGATGGAACATAAGATAATCCTTGAAGGGATTGAAGGATTCTCAGAAGAGGACAGGAGTAGGAAGGACTCTTCAGACTAAGGGCCCAACTAGACAAAGCCACAGCAGTGGATGATGGAGCACTGAATTCAGGGAATAGGAAGACAGTTTGGCTGTAACACATGGGGATGCAACAATTGGAGTAAATTGAAATCAACTTGGATAGGTAGTTTGCAGCAAGCTTGTGAAAGATTTGAAATGGGCTGAGTGGGTTGGATGTTGTGAGAGGAGTAAAGGAGCCACCGACTCTTGGAGGTGGTCAGGACTATGCCACCTCTCTGGAGGAGTTAGATCCCCAACACATGCCATTCCTGAAAACAGATCTGCAAGCCAGGTCCTTTCTAATAATTGTGGGCCTGAGAGCTGACTTCTGGCCATTCGCCATAGTCATTATCTAGCTAAACCAATGACGTCAGGACGAAAAAGGCTAAGTGGCACTTATGAGCATTTCTGGAAATCCCATGAACCTTTGTTTGCTTTGGGGCTGGTTCCTCCACACCTCTAAAATAAGACTTCCCTTTCTTCTCTCCCATTGAAGAGAAAGGCACTATATTCAGCCCACATAAACCTGATCTATTAAAATGTTCTAAAACCATTGCTGTTGTTAGCACAGTTAATGGACTGTCAATATCAAATGTGCAAACTCCTTCTGCCAGCAAGCTAAAGGTGACTCTGGGAAATCGGTCGCTGTGCCGAAGCAGGCACGGTTCTATTCTGGAAAGTCGCTCTTTCTGCAAACATCTGAGCCTGTGAAATCTGGCCCCAAAAAAGATCTGATGATATGGCTGTTATCCCAAAATAGCAGCTGCCTCCATTATGCCCAGGCTCAGCACGATATTGAATCACATTGCCCTGGGACGTGTGCCACAGCCAGAGTACAAGAAGGGGCTGTGGCAGAGAGAGCTGCTGTGAGAAGTGTGATGTGGGGATGCTCAGAAGCATCTTGATTTGGTAGGTCAGAGACAGAGGTGGTTGGGGAGGGAGGATCATTCACAAGGCACCTGTCCAATCCAGGGAAGATGAATCAAAAAGGACACCATTCTTCTAGAAGAAACACCACAGTCACCTCTAGTCTTCTCTCAAATTTACCCATCTCTAGCTAATCCTTGGGCACAGAAAATAGCCTCCTGCTCCTGCCAACCCCTATTGACAGGCAACACAGACATATTCTGCCTACCTACCTCACTTGTTGCCATATAACTCACTCTCTTTTTTCCTCTTCATTCATTAATTCCATTTCATTCACTCATTCTAATTCACTCAATGAGCATTATTAAGCACCTACTATACACTAGGAATTGTGATAGGTTCTGGAATAAAAAAAACCAAAAGTTAAACAGCCCCTTCCTATAAGGAAATTATGACTGTTGTTGTTTTAGGGGAGACAACAGGCACACAGATAAGTGAACAGAAAACATGGAAAAGAACTCCCAGGTAATTTAGGAGTGGGTGATCAGAGTACTATCAACTACATAAAGCTCAAAGATGATCAGCTATTGAATGTGGCACATGAGTTAAACTTAAATGAACCTCACGATTCTGAGATTGTGGAGAGGAAGGATTCAGTTCCAAGAAAGAGGTTCAAACAAAGGCATGGAGGTGAGAGCTTGCATATGATGTACAAGGAGTAGAAAGTAACTTAGTTGGACTGGAAGCCACTGTGGAAAAGGAAGTAATATCTAAGAAGTCTGGAAAAGCAATCTGAAACTACATTGTAAGGAGTTGAAATGCTTATCAGAAGAGATTAGATTTTATCCTAGAGACAAGAGGGAGGCAAAGGAGCATCTTGGGTAGGGAGTGACATCTTTAGATCTGGATTTTTAGGAAGATTATTTTGGCAGCAGTGGGAAAGATAGATTCTCTTCTTCCCACTATTCTTTTAGTTTTTTAATCCTTTCCTTTGGTCTTAAAATCAATACTCTGTATTGGTTTCAAGGCAGAAGAACAGTAAGGACTAAGCAAAGCAGTTTAAGTAACTTGCCCAGAGTCACACAGCTAGGAAATTTCTGAAGTCAGATTGGAACCCAGGACTTGAGGAATCTAGTCTTGAGGTCTGGCTTTTAATCCATTGGGTCATCAAGGTGTCCCTCTTCCCACTCACTATTTTTAATGTTCATATTATTTTGATTTTCACTACAGAAATATGCTGAAGGGGTGAGAACAAATGGGAGGGGAAACCTTTGCAAGTCTGTCACGCCATATCCATACCTGATGAGTATCTCTTGCAGTACTTCTAACAAGTTACCTTGGATGGACTTCCTCATTTGTTGGTGATCTTCATTCTACTTAACCACTTTGCATTTGGTAGTGACACCATCCACCACTATCACCTGGATGCTTTCTTATTCCTTCGGTTCAGTAATGAATCCCTCACTTAGTTCATCTACCTTTTTGTTTATTCGCTCCCCCTCTAGCTCCTCAATTGGGTTTTTGCTTGCTTGTGACCTTTAAATGTAAGCATCCACCAAACCTCTGTCTTCAGTGGTCTTCTCACCCTCTATTCTCTCCTTTGACCATGTTATCCCATTTCCATGGCTTGAAGTGCACCTGCAGATCATTCCCAGTCTAGCTATTGATTTCTGGTCCCTCCTCTGAGCTCCAATTCTGTTTACACTTTCCTAATAGAAGTCTAGATTACATGCCATGATTTTCAACATTTCCAAATTGTCAACATGTTCAATTCAACATATAAAAATGGAATCTGTGCTTTTCTCCAGGAGCTCAGCACTCTTCCTTTCTCTATTCCTCTCACCATCCTCCCAGTCACCTAGACTCATAGATAAAATATCATCTTTGATTCTACTTCACGATTCTCCATCCCTCATCTGTCCAATCAGTTGCCAAGTCCCATTGATTCTACCTCAGGGGTATCTCTTGCATGAGGCAGTAGAGTACAGTAGGAAGGGCATAGCTTCTGGAATCAGACTCCCCGGGTTTGAACTATTCAGCACTTGTGGTCATTGGTACAAGGTGCTTGTCTTCCAAAGTCTTTGGTTTCTTTGTATATAAACAAAGACATCTGACTGGATAACCTCTGGGGCGCCTTCCGCCTCCAGGACAATAAGTCAATGTACATTCCTTTTTGACTCCTGCCCCTCCCAGATTAATTGAGTTGATTATTTCTCACATGAACTATTGGGAGAGTATTAAACGGAATGGGATTCCTCCAGTGTTAAAATGTCTATAGACAGACAGCACCACTATTGTTTTAGTTCCCTAAAGTTCTTAAGCTCAAATCTTTCCTCTCCTTCTCCCTATCACACTATGCCTAACCATTTGAAAGTCATGCATACTGGTAGTATCACTATAAAGTGTTTCACATATTTCTCCTTCTTCCCTTCCCTCCTTTTCTATATCAGGTTCTATAGTGAAACCCCTCACCATCTACTTCCTGGACGATTGAAATAGCCTTCTAATTTCATTATCCCCAGCTTCTATGGTCTATGCTCTCCACCCAGCTCTAGAAAGAGCATACCAATGTCCTGAGTCTCATCAGGTCACTCTTTGTCTGCTCATGTCCCATTGATAGTCCCCTCTTCTATCTGGGACACAATATACAATCTTCGCCTAACCGTGGATTTCTCGCCATCTAGTATGACTCCAATCTATCTCTCCAGACTTCTCCCATGACCCAACTTTGCTCCTTCTAAATCTCAGCCAAACTGGCCTATGTGCTATTTCTCAGCCCGAGCATCCTTCCTCCCATGTTTTTGTCTTTGTGTAGACTCATGTTGGAAGCACACTCGCTCCCCACTTCAGTCTCTAAGAATCTTTGGCTTCCTTTAAGACTCATCTGCAATCCCTTACTGGAAGCTCCCTCTCATCCTCTTGACTATCTGTGCTCTTTTCCTCCCTCTGATTATAACCTTGTAAACAATTATTTTTTAATAAGTTGTGTCTCCTATTAGAAAGGAAACTCCTTTAGGGAAGGGCTTTTTTTTTTTTGCATTTGTGTCATCAGCTCTTAGCATGGTGCCTTACACACGAGCAGTCCTTAATCAATGTTTCTCTAATAGGACTGGATCGAATTGGTTCCCTAAAGCACAGGTCTGGCCATATCAATTCGCTGTTCAAATTCATTCCACCTCTCCCAGTTACCTTTTGGATGAAATGCAAAGCTTTATCTAGCTCCCTGGCCATCTGGGTACAGAATAGATCAGGCTCCCTTGTCTTCTCCTACTGACCACCTTTACCGATTTGTTCCTTTAACACTGGCTAACTTCCTTGTGCCTAGCCTCTTGATGCTCTCTCTTCTGCTCACATTACTGTCAAGTCCGATCCCCACTACAGTTCTAGCCCAATTGAAGTCCTTTGTAGTCCTCCATTTTCTTCAAAGCTTTGTTCAGATTCCATCTCCAGAAAGCCTTCCCAGATTCTTCTACCTACTGCCCCCAAAAACCTTTCAGCAACATTTACTTCTTCCAGCCTCTCAGACCATTCTGCCATTCTGTTCGGGCTCCTTGTTTTCCCTCCTGGGATGGTTATCTTCATATTGAAGGCTTTAGAGGTGACAAGGGACTCCAAGATTATCTCCCCAAATCGCCTCATTTTACACAAGGTGAAACAGGCCAAGGAAGGGCATATACTTTCGTCACACAGCTCATTTGTCATTAGATCAAGCTTCAAATCCGGGTCTACTCATTCAAACACCAGCACTCTTCAAGCGGTCACTTTATTCCTTCTCGCCCTACTTCTGCTGGCTCACTTTGGCCAGTGACTAGAGATAGTCCCATCTCTGTGTTCCTAGCAGGAACACTGCATGCCATTGTCACATATGCATCCTAAATGATGGGGAAAGCTGCCCCAAGTATTAATCTTGCTTCTTCCTAACTACTAAAAAGCTTGCCTTTTCCCAAAGCTGAGTCTTCCTCCTCTCTTCTCGAATTCTGTGGCCAAAGTCTGGCAGTCCTTTTGCACTTCAACCTAACTTCCTTCTTCTTCTCTCAGGACCTTCTTCTGTAAACACTCAACTACTCCTTGAAGTGGTCCTTAATCACAGCAACAATAACGATGCCCATTACTGGGATGACAGGCAGTTAAAGTGACATATAACACATTTCCTTGGGAAGAGAAGAGGCACGTAGGTGATTCAAGAGGGAGGATGATGGCTACTGAAAAATGCATTTCAGAGTGGATGGAGAAGGTCCATCTTTTACCAGCTTTTAGAAAAATCCCAGATGAGCTGGAGACCATTGGTAGGAAGGCATCCAGAATGGAGAAGGGCCTGGGGTTCTTGCCATTTGAGAATCAGATGAAGGCATAGAATCTGTCCAACTAAGAAAAGATTTAGATTCGGGTTAAAATGGAATGTTACAAACCCCGAATAGTGCATTAACCCAGAATTGGTCAATGAAATGAGGGGGCCAGGGAAGATAACAATATCAACTACAATCACAATGAGAATGAACATAATTATAAGAATAAGAATACAGCCAGGTAGTGCACTTGTACTGGATCAGAAAGATTAGAATTCAAATCTAACCTCAGTCACTTATTAGCTTTATGTCCTTGAGCAACTCACCTAACTGCTCTTTGTCTCAACTTGCTCATTAGTAAAACTACATCCTAGGGTTGTTGTGAATGAGATATTTGTAAAGCACTTTGCAAACCTGAAAGACTACAGAAATGTCATTGATTATTTATCACTGGTGCTGTAATACATCTAAATCATCCTTTGTTAACTTTCCAAACAAGTTAATTCTTCAGGCTTGCTTTTTGCTCACCAAATGACATTCTCATCTAGCCTTTTTGCCCCTAAGTTGATCTCAGGTGGCTCTCCATGCATGATATGCCATCTCCTACCTCTGTGACTTTGCACATGCTTCAATTCCTCAGGGCCAGGAAGGCTCTCCTTCCTCATCTCCACTCTTTGAAACTCCTAGCCCTCCTCAAGTGCCAGTCCCTTCATAAATCCTTTCCTGATTCCCCCATCATTGGCCTCAATTCCACTAAATTACTGAATATTTTAATTTTTAAACATTTTCTATTTGCCTACCGGTATACAGGTTTTTCCATCCCAGTAGAATATAAGTTTCTTGATGGCTGGCACTATTTATTTACTTATTTTTGTCCTTGGATCCCTTGGACATGACACATGGAAGGCACAGAACACAGTGTTGTTGGACTGAATTGATTTATCTCTAAGTGACCTTAGAAGGAGCATGTCAGCATGGTTGTCAGAGCAGTCTATCAGGCACAGCTTCTCTTGCGTACTCTCAGTCTGGATGTCCTAAGCAGACTTACAAAGTAGACTTAAGGACTTGTGGGAATAGAACTGCTTGGGAATCGTAACTCTTACTGTGAATGAATCAGTGGGCATTGCACTCTTCAGTCTTTATCACTGCTCACCTGGAAGCCATCTTGAATGCATCTGGTCCACATTAACTACTTTACTGAGAATGTGTAGTGAGAGACAGAACATTGGGAACCCAGTGTCTGAGCACTAGCCCAGAGACCTGTGCTGAGGAAATACTCTGCAATTCTGTCCATCTTTCTTTAAAACCTTCAGCAGTAAGACCTTGAAACATAGACAAACGCCAAAGTCTAAACATCCAAATCAAGCTTGTGCTGCTGTGATCTTGGGCCCTTCTTGGGAAACTTGGCATAAGAGCTGTTATTGCCCTTGATGATAAATAATCTCCTACCCTGGCCTTCTCCGTTCATTATGGTGAAACAATGTTCTTGGGCACAAGGAAATAGCTCAGATGCCCATGGGTGTAATATTCATGCCAGGGACCTCAGTACTTTGGATTCGTATTTTCATGACTACAATTGCAAACTAGCAAAAGAAAAAATCAAAATATCCTATGTAATTGATTCCTTAGTCCAAGAGGAAATAAAAATATAAATTTATAATAGTGTATGAGGAATAGTGCTAGAGTGTAGAAAGTGTACTAGATTGGAAATCATTAGAACCCTGACTTTAAGATCTTATTAAGCACATATGTTTAAATGAGTTCTTACTGAGCCCCAGTTTCCTCATTTCAAAAATAGGGATAAAAATTTAAGTGACATAGCATGATGGACTTAGAGTCTAGAAGATTTCTAAGTTCAAATACTGCTCCAAATTCTTCCTGGAATCTTGTGTAATTCTGGGCAGGTTATTTAATAATCTTCTACCTTAGTTCTTCATCTATACAATGGAGAATATGGTACTTGCCTCATAAGTCTGTAATGAGAATCAAATGAAATAACATGTGTAAAATGCTTTGACAGTACTAAAGCCCTATAGAAGGTCTATCATTATTATCATCATTAATATTATTATCATTACTGTTATTATCATTATTGTTGCTTTTTTTACTGTTCTTAATAGCTATATTCTCTTCCCCAAAACATAAGCGTAAGGGATAGATGAGATGATGTCTAAAAAAGCCTTTGGAAATCTCAAGATCATATATAAACTCTTACTCTTCTGCATCATTATTATTTAACAGTTTGCAACAGAGGCTGGCACTAAAGAAAAAGTGCCAGGCTGAAGAGTGTGTGGAACTGATCACCTTGACAGGGGAGGGGCCCCAGGAGTTTGGAATTTAGAGGAGGAGAAGACTCTGGCTAGTAGAGGAGTTGCTCTCTGAATCAGGAGAAGCTGAAGAGAGAAGGTTGAAAAAGACTTTCTCCTGAGGGTTACCCACTTTTTCTGGTCTGTGGCTGGAAATCCTTCCCCCCAACATTTCCCAATTGAAGACTATTGAAGAGGAAACTTGAAAAAGACATTTTAAATCTCTGTCCAACTTTACTTCAGCTCCTGTTGCCCCAAGTCTGAACTATGACCAAGGGGCCAAACCCAGGATGAGTCAACCTGACTTTCTCTCAGGGGGCTCAGACTGCCAAGGCCCGAGTTCTCCCCAAACTTGAGGAGGGAGTGGGAAAGGGTTTAGATAGAGACAGGGACCCCCTTTTCCCCACCTTCCTTTCCCATTCATTCCCTAACAGTTATTCCTTTGTATTATCCTGATTGAGTAGTTGACATTAAAATGGTTATCTTTTCCCCAAGCTGTGAATCAAGTGTGAGTGAACAGATCAAGGGAAGACCCTTTGGTCTCAAGTAGTGGAGGGGGGACAAGAGGGACAGAAGAATCTGGGAGAGCAGCCTTAGCTAAGGAGAGAAGGCAGAAGAGGGAAAATCTTCAAATCTCCCCTCTCCTCTCTCTGAGCGAACCTTAAACATCAGCTGCCTCCCCTGAACCCTGCTTTGAAAAGGGAGATCCCCACTCTTTTCTTCTCTATATATATACTGAAAGACTGAATCCCTTGGTTACCAAAAAACATCCCCTATAATACAAATGACACCCTAATTTAATAGAACCCCATTTAAAAAAAGCCTTAGTGACCAACTGTCACCAACTCTCATCAACTGTCAGTTGTAACTGCCGAGGCTAGCAGCCATTGTCACTGGCTCTGCCTAGACGTTTCCACACAGGATCAAAGACATCTTGATTCCTGGTGGGGGAGTACAAGCCAATCACCAACTGCCACTTTGGTCAGTTGGAAAACTGAGGAAGAGAGGTTATTGTGAAAGAGGCTGTATCGGGGCTGTCTGCTTATAAGATCTAGCCATCTTAGATCCTGGTTAGAAGCAAAGCTTGTGGGGATAACAACCATTTTCTAACTGTTAACTCCTGGCAGTTAGAGCATAGAAAATATCTAATGGGAAAAGTGTTACAACTAATGCTGTGGTCTGCTATGGTGGGAATAATTGCAATTTATTGGGGCTACTGTATCATTTATAATACAGTGTCAGGGATGAGAGACAATGTTCTGGGGAAATTAACCAATATGGCTTTGGGATGGACAAAGATACCAATGAATTATCTAGATGTGAATTACCTCTGGCAAATCATACCCCAAATTTATGTGGTGTTCATGGCAGTGACTAACATCTTAAAGAATATCAAATCTGGTGTCAACCTGATCTTCCAAAAGAAAACTATACATGCTCTAGTCATGGATGATAGATTAGCGGCATTGTTTGTTCAGATCCCTATTATAACTGAGATATGCCAGGATTACATGCAGAGAAAACAAGGCATGGGGAAGGGAACTGACATGGAGACTGGGAACATGATGAGACAGACTAATTAGGATGATGTAGTTACTAATACTAATACTGGGACACCATTAGGGGAAATAGGGGGAAATGACCTTGCCAATAAAATACAGGCACAAAACAAGGCACCAACTAATGCATCTGCTAACAATCTTGCAAATGCATCAAAAGTTCAAAAGATTGTGCCTTTGTGTGATGTAGCTAAGGTCACTGATAACTCTGATATCTTACATGCAAAGGTTCATAAGTTATTCACCACCCATGATTTAAAGTCTTTATGTAAACACATGTCTAATTTTTTATTAAAGCCTTATCTCGAAATTAAAGAACTAAAAAGAGCAATTCACATGAACCAGATTTTGAGGATGTAGAAATTATTTATCTGAATTTTTATGCCCCAGGAACATAAAAACTTTATTGAGCAAACTAGATAAGATTCTTCACTCATGAGCTAGCCAGAAGTTTTTGAAGATCTGGATTTTTCTAATCCAAGATCAATGAATCTAAGAAAATGCTGTGGGGATCTATTGCATGGAATGAAGCAATTGTCAGAAAGACCCAATGCATGGGCAGAAATTTGACAGATTATCCCAAGAAAAAAATGAACACCCAAGTGCATTTATCAATCACCTTATTGAAAAACCTGAGGGACTGTTGGGCTTTTACCCTGATTCAAAAGAGTCAGAGGCACACGTGAGGAGACAATTTCTCAAGGGCTGTGATAAACACTTGAGGGATTTATTCTGGAACTATTGCCCTAAGTTTGACACCATGTCACTTAATGAACTTAGGGACACTGTCACCTATCTCCATGATAATGAAGTAGAATAGGACAGGGAAAAGGATGATCTAAAGAAAAAACTCCAAGAAACCTTTGAAATATGAAGGGAGAAAGAATTACAGGAGGTTAAGAACCTGGCTACAATTAAGACATTTAACATATGAACCACACAGTATAGACAGACACCCCAAAGTCAACAGAGGGTGCAAAGAGATACCAGAACTTGCTTTTTATGTTCTCGTCAAGGAAACATAGTAAGAAACTGCCCAATGAAATATCACTATGAACAGGGCCAAAATAAGAGAGATGGGAAAGGTAAAAATACATATTATCAGGGGAAAGTATATAATAACAAAAACTATGGGAAACAAGACTCTAATAGCAAGCAGTGTTGCTTTCACTGCACCCTGAGAGAACAGGAGACCCCCAGACCTGAAATCCATGGAAGCAGCTATAACTTCTGGAGCAAAACTCTGTTATTAAGAAGTGGTAATGAGGAATAATCATTATACCACATGATGCCAGGATCTAGCATTATCTAGTTAAAAAGAGTCAAATTTGGGAGGTACCCAGGGAGGAAACATGAGGGTATAAGCATAAAGGGCAAAAAGGGAGATGGTAGAAAGGAAAAAGAAAACTTTAAATTTTTAGTGATGGATAAACAGATAGTTGGGCAAGATGCCAAGGGAAGCAACTTAAGTACAAAACAAAAGTCTAGAATTGAGGTGAAGAATGAAATTGCACAGATAATAGCAGACATGAAACAAGATATTTATGGTTCACAACACATGAGCACACAAAATTGCATGGAGAAAAGCAAGGAGAAGATTAAAACCTTTTTGGAAATTTTCTTAGCTTGCAGAATGGGTCTAGGGAGTGGAAAATCAAGCAGGGCTAAAAAATCTTTAAAAGAGCAACTTAAGTATCCACACCATTCTGACAAGATAGCCAAATGAGACATTATTGCAAGAGATTTTGAAGCTGATACAGTTATACATCTAAGAGGGGAAAGAAAGGGAAATGAGAGGAGAACTAACTTAAATCCAAAAGCCAAAGACTTTTACCCACAAGATCATATTCAAAATCTTATAACTCTCAAAGATACCAGTCCTGGGGATGGATTTAGCACAGATCAATATCAAAATTCCAATGACTGTCTATTTTATGAACCAGAGACTGCAAAACAATCAAAGGGAGTGGAAACAGAAGAGTTTTTGTTAGTGAAACATCATCCAAGAAGTTCTCAAACTGAAATTAATGCAAACGCAAATCTTTCCTCCGAGCAAGCTCTTAGCTCACAGACAACAGTGGTTCAAAGTGATACAGAGCTAGTTAATAATAATGCATTGAATGAGGATGGAATAACTGAAGATGGGATTGTAGATTACACTATAACATCTACAAAACCTGAAACATCTACTAGTTATACAAGTGCGTTACAACCCTTGGCACAAGAAAGTAAAGATGATAATAAGAAACCTGTGCATGTAGACAACACAATAGCTAGTTTGCAATATGAAGCAGAGATACAGGAACCATATGTATGGATCAAAGTGGGAGATCAAAATTACAAGACTCTCATTGATACAGGGGCAGCCAGATCCATATTAAAGTCATTCCCAGGGGACACCACAATACAGAGTATGGTTTCAGTGGCAGGTACTATGGGACAGATAGAATGAGGCCCGCAATTGAAATCTAAGATGGTAACACTAGGTCCACTGCCCATTGATCATACATTCCTTCTAATTCCAGGGTGTCAGTATAACCTTTTAGGATGCGATTTTCTTTATAAAATTGGGGCAACTTTGCAATGTGAGCAACCAGGGGACATATGCCTCCATTTACCAAAACAATCCCTGAAACCTTATCCTCTATTATTTTGGGGACAGCTTGATGAGACCACTGATAAGCAGCAGGCTATAACATCTCTTTATGAAATTCCTACAAATATTGCACAGGGTGTATGGGCAGCACATAAGAATGATGTGGGGATGATTAAATTGGTACAACCAGTAAAGATAGAGGTCAAAGATTGTATACCTCCCAAGACCCCTCAGTATAAGCTCAGGAAAGAAGCTGAAGAAGGCATAACACCTATTATCAACAGCTTGCTGGAGCAGGGCATATTGAGACACAGTGTCAGAATATGATAGCCCAATACTAGCTATTAAAAAGAGCAAGCCAAACTCTGATAGTACAGGGAATTGGCGATTTGTGGAGGATCTCAGAGCAATCAATAATATAATCAAGAAAACCCCTACCATTACACCATCTCCCAATGACATTATTTCTTAGATTCCTAGCAATGCATTATAGCATACTGTAATTGACTTAAGCAATGCATATTTTATGATTCCACTCCATCCTGATAGCCAAAATATATTTGCATTCTCATGGAAGGAAATCAGCTCTGCTGGACTTGTTTAGTGCAGGATTGTTGTGAGAGTGCATCAATTTTCTGCCAGCTGCTGAAAAAAGACCTAGAAAATATAAAATTCAAACATAGCAAGCTAGGGCATTATGTATATGATCAGCTTCTGGCATACCCTGTTGCAAAAACATGCCTAGAAGACTCAAAGAGACTGCTAATTAAATTGTACAAAAGAAGACATACGGTCTCAAAAAGAAAATTACAATGGGTTCTCCCAAAAGTCTAGTTCCTAGGCTTTATCCTGGAAAAGGGAACCAGGAAAATATCCAGTAAGAGAATAGCAGATATACAGAAGCTAGGTAATCCACATACAAAGAAACAACTTAGGGCATTCCTGGGCACTACTGGGTTCTCACATCATTACATCTCAGGACATTCATATATTTCCAAGTGTCTCACAGATCTGACCAAAAATGAGGTTGAGGAGCCATTGAAGCTCACAAAAGAACATCTATCTACCTGCTCTGTCCACTTTAAACAAGCTATCCTAACAGCTCCAGCCCTTGGCATTCCAAATTATAAGAAAGATTTTCATTTATATATCCATGAGGCTAAGGGTATAGCTTCTGGAGTGTTAACCCAATATCTAGGATTGAGTTTAAGACCTATTGCATAGTACAGTGAAATTTTGGATCCGGTGGAAAAAGGCTTGGTGCATTGTCTGCCCAGCATTGCCACTGCTGCCTTCATGGTTAAAAAAGCTAATGAATTAGTGCTGGGATGCAAGCTCCATGTTTACTCTGCACACCAGCTACAAAAATTGCTAAAATCACAGAGTAGACATGCATTTACATCTGCAAGGCTATTCCAGTACAAAATCATTTTGCTGACAAATAACAATCTAATTTTACATAGATGTGCACCACTGAATCCAACCACATTAATCCCTGACCTACCATTGGGAGAAAAGCCCATACATGATTGCACACCAACAGTAGAAACAGTACATAGAACCAGAGAAGATCTGAAGGACACACCACTCAATGATCCCAAACTTCAGATATATTCAAGTGGTTCTTCATATGTTTTCAAAGACAAAAGAATCACAGGGGCTGCAGTTTTGACAGGGAATGGGACCCTCTGGCAAGCATCATTACCAAGTCATGTCAATGCTCAAGGAGCCGAACTCAGAGCCCTCTAGAAGTGCTGTGCTATCCCTAGAAGTGCTGGTGCAGTCCAAAGGCAAAAGGGTGAATATATATATGGATTCAGCTCATTCCTTTGGAATATTATTTGCTGCAAGACAAACTTAGAAGAATAGGGGATGTGTCACAACATCTAGAAAAAGGATAGCATATGAGAACCTCATAAACCAACTCTTAGAAGCAGTGAATGGGTGCCAAAGGAAGTGACGGTGATCCATTGCAAGGCTCACTCCTCTGACAAGGACGAGGTATCCCTAGAAGATCACAGGGCAGATGTAACAGCAAGACTCACTGCAGATTTGGTCCTATCCATGTTCTGAATTTCTCTCTGGTGGATGAGCATGACCTCAAACAAGCATACTGCCAAAAGGAGATTCAGTTATGGCAAGAACATCTAGGGGCCAGATTAGTCAAAGGAATCTGGTTAGCACAAGGAGGGAAGCCCATCTTGCCCAAAAGGCTGTGCCAACATCTATGCAATGTGATTCACTCCAGAAGTCATTACAGAGTGAAATCCATACTGGATGAGGTCTGCAGGTTTTGGGAAGCTCCAGGAATATTAACAAATGCTATAGGAGTGTGTCATACATGTGACATCGATAGAAAGTTTAATCAAGGTCATTTCAAATGCAAGGCATTGGGAGGGTGACCCCTAGCTTATATATCTTTTAAGTGTCTGCACATTGATTTTATTAACATGCCTGGGGTCCAAGGGTATAAATATGTTTTAGTCATAGTGGACAGACTCACTTGATGGACAGGAGCAATCTGTCCAATTTTACTTCAGTTCCTGTTACCCTGAGTCTGAACTGTGACCAAGGGGCCAAACCCAGGATGAGTCAACTTGACTTTCTCTCAGGGGGCTCAGGCTGCCAAGGCCTAAGTTCCCCCCAAACTTGAGGAGGGAGGGGAAAGGGTTTAGATAGAGACAGGGACCCCCTTTTCCCCACCTTCCTTTCCCATTCGTTCCCTGACAGTTATTCCTTTGTATTATCCTGATTGAGTTGACATTAAAATGGTTATCTTTTCCCCAAGCTGTGAATCAAGTGTGAGTGAACAGATCAAGGGGAGACCCTTTGGTCTCAAGTAGTGGAGGGGGGACAAGAGGGACAGAAGAATCTGGGAGAGCAGCCTTAGCTAAGGAGGGAAGGCAGAAGGGGGAAAATCTTCAAATCCCCCTCTCCTCTCTCTGAGCAAACCTTAAACATCAGCTGCCTCCCCTGAACTCTACTTTGAGAAGGGAAGTCTCCACTCTTTTCTTCTCTCTCTCTCTCTCTCTCTCTCTCTCTCTCTCTCTCTCTCTCTCTCTCTCTCTCTCTCTCTCTCTCTCTCTCTCTCTCTCTCTCTCCCAACTAGATAGATAGATAGATAGATAGATATAAAGACTGAACCCCTCAGTTACAACTAAACAACCCCTCAAATACAAGTTACAAGCACAGACCCCAGCAAGAGAGTCAGCATGATATGTATAATCTCCTAACTACTGGACTTGGGATATGTTTGAGCCAGGTCAGAATTACTGTGCTGTCACTTTCTGGCCCCTTGATTTGGGGCACATTGCTTCCACTCTCTGACTCTCTATTTCTGTACAATGGGCATAAGCAGGATACCTGCCTCACAATTTAATTCCAAAAATCAAATGAGATCACAGAGTTTATATGCTATACTTTTTTGGATTACAAAATATCCCAGCAATGAGAAGTGCTGGCAAGAAGACACATTTCCCTTCTAAAAATCCAAAGTATGGAGATGATAGAGTAATTTAGTTCCAAAAAATGAGCCAATGTCCAAATCTCTCCTTGCTTGTTAGTAACACAGAGTCACTATCTTTCTGCAGTCATAGCTGAAGCTGCTTAAGCCACCTTCAGTTTGGTGCTATGATCAGAACATTGCATAAGGCATTTATGGCAGCTGATAAGGGAGACAGAAGACTCACTTGCTGCCTTCAAGGAGCATTGAGTGTGAGAGAGGCGATGGGATTCGGAAAAGCATGTATGGCAGAATCAGAGCATCTGAGGAAGTTCAGAACATTGACTGAGCTCCGAGGCTCCCTAGTACAATGGCACCTGCCTGCAAGTGCCCTCAATAGCATCCCTTAAAAGTGGTCAAGTTTCTCCCTTCCCCAGTTTACTGTCCACGCAGCTGCCAAAGGGATCTTGATAAGTGCATGTCTGACCACATTTTCCCTTCCTAAGGAACCTTGGATGGTATCCTATTCCATTGGGCATCCAACTGAAAGACCTCTTCTTGTCATGTAAAACCTTTAACAACCTGTTTCCAGATTTATTATACCTGACTTCTAGACCAGCCAAACTCATCTACTTGAGATTCCTCACACATGCCATGCCATCTCCTCTCTCAGGACGTTTGCACATTCTGTCATCCAGCCCTAGAATGTATGCCATCCTCACCTCCACACCACCAAGACTTTGGTTTCCCTTCAAAGTCAGCTTAAGCACTCCCTTCTTCAGATGGAGCCTTTCCAATTCCTTCCCCCTCTCCCTGGGTACCATCACATCCTGAAATGACTTTCTATTTATTGCAGCTAGATTTACGCATGTTGCCTTGTTTCTCCCAAAAGAAAGTAAGTTTGTTGGGGGCAGGAGTTCATTCCAGTCCTTGTATGATGAGGGCCTGACTCAGTGCCTGGCACATAGATGGTACTTAATTATTTATGGATCAATATGATGATGCGATGAGGGCCCAAGGCAACCTGATCTATTTAAGGGCAGCTTTGACTGCGCAAAATTGCTCAGATTGTTTTTCACTATTATCAAGTCTATCTCTGTGTGTCTTCCTGCTCTCATTCCTAGTTCTGGCTCCTGAGGTCAAGCAGGGTAATGGAGACTATAGATATTCAGATAACCCCCAAAGAAGCATTGCACCAAAAACACGGAAACATTCAAAAGTAAAGGAGAAATGAAAAAGAAAGGAGTGAGAGACTCAGGAAATGACAGAAATAGCCACCCTGCCTGAGGAAGAAAGGAACCTTGAAAAGCAGAGATAGCGCCATTGAAAGATTTCAGGAAAGAAAGAACAGAGTGAATATGTAAACTGGAAAAATAGAGAACTCATCTAGTCAAGAAAGAACAGCCATGCATAGCCTGCCAGTGGCCTTTTTGTGAGGAAGAACTGTTTTAGAATTCCATAATGGTCTATAGGATTCCATGGCCTGAAACCATGAGAACAAGTGTGGGGGCCAGCAGAAGAGGAGTGCCTGATGATCTTGGATGCAGTGGAGAACAAGAGTGCCAGTTTGGGACTGGCAGTAGAAAGAATCCTGACTTTCAAAAAAAGAACAAGCTAATTAATTATTCAAACTCTAGATCCATAAGCTTGAATTTTATTGTTGGTTTAATTTTAGAATACAGTATTAAAGGCATAACTTATGAGCACTTAGAAAGGCTGGAAGTGATCACCAAGAGCCAGCGTGGGTTCATTAGGAGGAAAAGCTCATGTCAAGCTCCTATCATTGCTTTCTTGGCAAGTTGCTAAAGAAAAACTTTCCAGGAATTATATGTACCCAGTGCATTTGTGTGTCTTATTATATTCTTTTTGACAAGATGGAGGCATGTGGCCGAGATGATGGCACAATTAGGCAAGCAGAGGATTGGCAGAAAGACCAGAGTAGAAGATCAATGGTTTGACATCAACACTGTAGGAAGTCTCTAGTAAAGCGAAACAAGGCTCCATCTTGATTCCAATATGATAAACATTTTTGTCAGTGATTTAGATGAAAGCTTTCAGAAGTATAGAAGACAGAGAGGCAAGAAATAGCTATTAGAGTGGATGGAAGAACAGTCAGAAGACTGGAAGAGCGGACCAAAGCCTCCAAGACAAAATCTAATAATGAGAATAAATGCAGCAGCATCAGGAATAGACTTGCCAGAGGACAGGATGGGAGCAATGTGACAGCTGTTCAGGGGGGAAATGGTCTGAATCTTGGGCAACAATCTCAATTGGGATGTATTTGGTTCCCATTTGATAGTAGGCACAGATAGGCAGAGCATCTGTCCAGCAAAACAGAGAACTAGGTCAAAGTGAAGCATTTATTTGGACAATTTGGTCAGGAAAATCTACTTCTGAAATGGCAAGGTTGCATTTTAAGGAGAGGACGGAGTCAAGATCATCTGAGTACAAATGTTGCCTAACCTATACAGCATCTAGTGACCTTAGGCAAGTCACAGCCTCTCTGAGCCCTCAGGTGCCTCATCTATAAACTGGGGGGTTTGTACTAGACTGTCCAGACTTGGAAGCCCCTTCCAGGCCTAGTTTGATGATCTATAGAAACTATTGTGTCACAGAGCTAAAAGGAATATCAAAATTCTGACAGTTCTAAGTCCTTATTTTACTGATGAGGAAGCCGAGCCTTGGGAAGGCCAGTGACGAAGAGATCAATCCCATGGATTGTGTGTCTGTGTGAATTATGGGAGGTGATGCTTTCTGGGAGATGCCGCTAGGTGGCACCAGGGTGTGCAGAACACTGGTCCTGCAATCAGAAAAACAACTTCATGAGTTCCAATCTGACTTCAGAGACTTCCTAGCTATGTGGCCCTAGGCACATCAATCCTTAATCCTATCTGCCTCAGTTTCCTCAGATGTAAAATGAGCTGGAGAACGAAATGGCCAACCACTCCAGTATCTTTGCCTAGGAAACCCCAAATGAGGTCACCTTCAAAAATGGCTGAGAAGAATTAAACAACAATACTGTATTTTAGAAAGGCCATCAGCCTTGTATTCAAAAGACGGGGATTATATTCCTCCTGTTTTCAGCTAGTCTGGAGTGTTATAGAAGTAGATCGAATGCAGGCTTTGGAGTCAAGAAAACTACAGTTCATATTTGACCTTAGAATCTTGCTATCTGACAATGGGCAATTAATTCATTTTACTGCTTTCAACCTCTGTTTCCCTCATCTGCTTTTACTGTTTCACTTCCTTTCCACACTAGGTGGAGCTGGTCTTCATTTCTCCATTTTTTTTTCATGATTCTCTTTCCTTCATCCCTCTATCTACAAAATAGGAATATTCACCTTGGCAACACTTATCTCATAGGGTTGTTGTGCAATTCCAAGGGACAATGTACATAAATATATCATTTAGTGAAACATTTACATTATGATGATTCATATGAGATCAATCACTCCTCTGCTCTGTTTCCATTTCCTCACATAAAATGATAACATCAAATATTTATGAAGTTTTTGACTATGAACACACTGAGGGCAAGGACAGTGACACCCATCTAGGCATGGAGCCTGAAGGGCATCTCTCAGCATAGAAGTGTGTCCTCCTGGGGATCTGTAGGAGGAAACTGAGTAAAGATGCTTCTGCTTCCCAATGCTGCCCTTTTGCCTCTCATAGACAAGAGTCTCAAATTCTTGAGTCAGAGAAAATAACCATGGCACTAGAGAGATCAGACGCTAACTAAGATGGGCTCATCTTGTATCTCAGCTTCCTCAGATGGCGTGGCTGAGTTTAGCTCACTCCTTTCGGAAGCTCTCAATATCATCAAACAAAACCCCTGTCTTAGCATCATGGAGGAGTGACGGAAATGGACCTGGGAAGCACTTCCAGCCCCGGGAAAAGCAGAGGCGCCGATTTCTCTCCCACCTTAGAGAGTTGGCTATCTCGATGGTTTCATTTGCTTATTTGCTTTTTCTTTTCTTTCTTTCTCTCTTCTTTTGGTGGTTGTTAGCCCTATGACTGAGATCTAAGCAAGCCCCGACTCCCTCATTTAGGGACCTCTTTCGCTCTCTCTCTGGGACACCTTTTCGGCTTGTCTTCTTATTGGTCCCTCCTCATAATGCACCACTCTCGCCATCAGGGTCACTTGTAAGACAGGCCAGTAGTCAGTAACGAAGATGCAAATAGATGCAGCAAGGAATGGCCAGAAGAGGGTAGAAGGCTTATCTCTTCACTCAGTTGTCTATTTATAACAGAAATTTCAGGACTCAGCATGCACGATGCAAATGATGTCAGTAGTGAGTAGTCACAAAGCACCAGGCCACTGGGAAGCGGGGGAGCTCAGCTCAAGACTGAATTGGCCACTTGGAAGGAAGGGCAGTCGAGTAATAGTGGCTTATTTCTAACTCTAATTAAGAAAACAATTCATCATCGGTCATAGATTTCTGAAATAACAACGATAAAGAGTTGTTTGTTTTTATTTCTATTCCAGAAAAAGCAGAGGGATAGGAAGGTGCCCACACTGTAACTTTGAACAAGGCATAAAACTAAGGATGGATCTTGTGGCTCAAGGTTCAGAGGCAATGAGCACAGGGACATGGGCTTGAGACAAGAAGACACGGATTCAAATTCTGTTCTTGGTCATTTCTACTTGTGCAACTATAGGCAAGTCATACTTTACTTGTTTTATTTCCTCATCTCTAAAATGAGGATAATTATACATGCATTACTCATCTTATAGAATTTCTATGAGACTCAGAAAAGATGGAATGCTTATAGATCTTTGGAAACTAAGGTGACACAAAAGGACAAGTT
The DNA here is from genome assembly GCF_027887165.1 of Monodelphis domestica. NCBI lineage: Eukaryota > Metazoa > Chordata > Mammalia > Didelphimorphia > Didelphidae > Monodelphis > Monodelphis domestica. The sequence continues at coordinate 4,851,622 of NC_077234.1, read as the reverse complement.
ATTTTTATCAATAATATTAGTACTTATAATGGTTATTCTTTGACTAATACAGTGTCCTCTATGCATCATCATGAAGGGGAATGAGGCAAAAAGAATACCTTTTAAGTGATGTTTCTTCAATTATTAGTTAGGATGTCATTTGTATTAAGATCTATTTTTACAGCAATTTTAGGAAAATATGTTAGCAGTGACCTGGACCAGGAAAGCAGATCTGCCAGAGAAAAAGCTGTAAGGGCCATCATGATTCCAGATGGTCCAAGATGACAGCCATAGAAGATGCCCCCCAAAATCTGAGACTACACCATGAGGCTCTGAGTGAGCCCTTGGACTGTGGGGGCTGAGTCACCCATGCTCTTAGGTCTTCCCCGTGCATTGATGTTTTATTTTGATTGCAAAACCCTTTTGCTGAAAACAGGAATGCCTCTCTGATGACTCCTTGTCAATGCACCTATCAATCATTTTTAATATGTTGAGACACACTGAAGCATAGTTAGACCCTCCATGAAATGTAGAATACTTTGGGGCCCAAAGTATGTATCCCAGGGAGACTACCCTGCAACGTATAGATATCACATATGGAATGATTCACTGAGGAGACGAATATGCCTGTCAACAAATCAGAGGGGGGACTGTGGGAAGTTAAAATTATCCTCTACTCCCTTTTAGTCCCCAAAGCAACCTTTTGACTTTAAAGCAAAAAAAAAAGTTTAATCTCTTTTTTTGGAAAATTTTATTTAATTAGTTCATTTAGAATATTTTTCCTTGGTTACAGGATTCATGTTTTGCCCCCCCCCTTCCACCCGCTCTCATAGATGATGCACAATTCCACTGGGTTTTACATGTGTCCTTGATCAAGACCTATTTCCATATTATTGATATTTGCACTGCGGAGATCATTTAGATCAGCGGTTCTCAACCTCTCAGTCTGTAGCGATGAGAATACAGAATGCATGTCAGGTTTTTACATTCCGAACCAGAACTGTAGCAGAATTACAGTTTTGAAGTAGCCACCAAAGTCACTTTTTGGTTTGGGGTCACTGCAACATGAGGAGCTGTAGTGCAGGGTCCCGGCATTGAAAGGCTGACATCCACTGGAGCAGAGTCTCCATCCCCAGTCATGGCCCCATAAGAAGTTTCGTCTTGGGATTGAAGCTATAAGCTGTCCTCTCCGCTAGCTGAGGCAGAGTGGAGACCTGTTCTTTGTTTCTCTATGAAGAAGTCCCTTGGATGGTGAAGCCATAAATGAGCCAGGCAGAGTCCTGTAGAGAAATACCAGTATGTGCTCCAAGGCCCTTCTAAGAACTGTGGCTCCTTTGGGCATCCACAAGACCCACTTCTTGTCCTGATCAAGGAGGTCTGATTCCTCCAATGGGAGAGGCTTGGGGAAGGGCCATCACAAAGACCATACATTGATGGAGGGGATAGGAGCCGGGACTCCGGAGGGTGGGAGGTCTGGCTCAAGGCTGACTCAGCCTGCTCGTGGAGGAGGCAATCAGTCATGTGGCTCATGCCTTTCTCTCTTTCTCTGGCCTGCTTTTGGCATTTAATGAATACTTCTAAAATCAAGACAGTCTCCAGAGAATTTTAGTCATAACAGGGAGCACGAGAATATTGATTGAGTTACATCAGAAGCCAGGCCGAGGACATCATCCTCCACAGTTGGCCCCGTCTTGTCCGGACGTCTTGCTAAGCGCTGATCAAATATAATTTCGCCATGAGTATGGGCACCATGAGGTGCCCGATGGCCACTTTTAACTAGGACCGTGTCTCCAAAAGAGAAGAAAGTCTCTGTGACTGGGAAACTGGGTTCAAAAATAGAGGGAGCCTGAAGTTCCAGGCTCCTGCTCTAGGCAGCATTTGGACAAGGACTCTCTGGAGAAGATGAACATTGGGTCTGGCAAAGACAATGGAAGGTCTAGAAAAGTCACTTCTGTAGGAAAGACAAAAGTTGACGCCGATTATTATTCATGATCCTTCCCTCGAAGAAGAACAATTGAACACACTACGGGCTTCGGCTTTTCTGTAGGAATTACACACCACAGGATCACTGTAGAGGTCACGCTTCTCGTAAAGAAGCAAAAATGCTCCAGCCCAGGATTGCAGTCCAGAGTAGAAGCTGGACCGTGTACTCAGCGGGGCAGTGACTGGCAGCAGCCAGCAACCGCATTGGAAAGGAGAAGGCTGTCTCCTACAGATGGACCTGATGGATACCACGCATACCGTATAGATCAAGTTCTGGTAGAAACTTCCATATATACTTGGTGGAGACCAGTTGGGCTGGGGGTGGGGGGCAGAGGGAAGACACCATCAGAAGACATGTGAGTTGCCCTTCCCCCTCCCCCAACTACTCAGTGGTGGATGCTGGTCCGATGTACTTTCTCTATTTGAACCCTTCAATGAATGCCAAAGTCTGCTCTTCTCGTTGATGATGTATCCCAGAATAATGGAACTCTCTGCTGCTAACTATGTAAAAGAGAGACAGAGTGATAGAGAAAGCATATGAATATGATATTATATGATGTTATATGTGCATATGGGTATAGGCATGTATGCATATGTACGTGTATGTAAGTATACCACGTGATTCCTTTAAATGTTTTTGCTTGCTATCTAATAAAATAAACAGACAAGTGAAGACTTGTTGGCTCTGGTGCCGAGTGGCCGTGGCCACAGAGAGTATCTAAACCTGTCTAGGGAACACGAAGATGCCCTCGAAGTCATTCCAACAGATCATGCCAAACAGGCATGTCGATGCACTCCCAAGTCTACGAGGTAAGGAATCGCGGGATGAGATCAGAAAATGGCTCGTGGTATCTTTGGACCAGACTTCACAATGCTGCTGGGCTAATGTGAAGTACACATAAAATGGTAGACCAGAGTCCAATTTCAGACGGTCTTAAATGTCAGGGTGAGATTTTAGAATTTCTTCTATAGGCAACGGGGAGGCACCATAAGAGATTTGGGTGCAGGACAGGACAATAGAATGCCCAGAATTGAGCTTTATGATTATTCTGACAGCTCTGGAATGGGTAGGTCATAGAGAGAAAAAACTGTAAGCAAGAGGACTCAATAAGAGATTACTAAAAGTACAGGCAAGAGATACTGGAGGACTGAACTCCAGGGATATTTGTGTCAATGTAGATGAGAAGATGGAAGCAAAAATAAGAATTGGAGTTATAGGGGGCAGCTGGGTGGCTCAGAGGATGGAGCCAGGCCTAGAGATGGGAGGTCCTAGGTTCAAATCTGGCCTCGGACCCTTCCCAGCTGTGTGACCCTGGGCAAGTCACTTGACCCCCATGGCCTAGCCCTGACCGCTCTTCTGCCTTGAAACCAATACACAGTGTTGATTCCAAGACAGAAGGTCAGGGTTTAAAATAAATACAAATAAAAAACAAGAATTGGAGTTATAGAACTGAGATGCTGAACATGACCCTGGGATAAGGAAGAGCCAAGATTTCCCTCAGTTAGTGAAGCTGGATGAGTGGAAGCTCGGTGGGCTCTAACCCTTCGGAGGCTTCTAAGCCATCTTCCATCTCTACCAGCTTCTAAAATGACCACAGAGAGATGGGTGTGTCGGTCCAGGAGTTCAAGAAGCCCCTCAAGTGTGGAGGGCAGAGCTCTGACAGCCGGCCTCAGAAATCATCAGATTCGGGAAAGTTCGGAATTGTCGATTTCGTGCCTAAAGCATCGCAATTCCACACGGGGCTGCCATCAGGTCCCTGCAGACAGAGGCGCCTCAGTCCTGTTTCTGCCCCCCAGTCACCCACAATGGATTGGTCCTCAGGACAACTCAGACTGGACTGGCTGATGGATGGCTCTATTGATCATCCTTTTAATGATGGTATCCCCAGGCTTGAAATCCAGGCTGGCTTTGAGAGAGCCACGTTTTTCCACCACAGATTCAAAGGAGACCTTCTCTTTCTACAACGCTGGAATAAACGAATTAGAAAAACAACTTCTGAATAAAAAATAAAAAACCAGCTTCTTTGGAAATCAATTTAGTGGTTCTGGCCCTGCAGGGAAAACAAGGGATAAACTTGTCTGGCTTCCTCCTATAAGGGAATAGCTAACAGGAACAACATCACCATCACACACATCCACATCCACACGGGCGCACGCGCACACACACATGAACAGGCACACTCACATTCATTTTCTAAGAATGCATACCCCATCTGCTCAGTTTTAAAAATATAAGATCAAGCTCTCCCACACTGCCCTGCTTTGTAAAATTCCCTCTCCCGAGTCTCCAGCCCCAAACCCTTCAGGCCCCGATTTCCTTTCTCAAAGCGTGTCTTGGGTTCTGTTTCAGTGTCCTGGTGATCTGCCATATGGCTGGCTCTAATAATAATGCTAATGAGGAGGACTGATGAGGATGCTGATGACAACGAGAGCCAATGTTTAGGTATTGCACTGTCTCGAAATGATTTCTTTTGTTCTTTGCAATAATGCTGGCAAGTAGGTACCCCCGAAGTCAAACGTGTCTTTGTTCTGCGGGGCTTTGTGCCAGTTATTTGCTTCCAAGTGGATATTTGACCTTCCATCTGTGTAAGTCACAGACATATCCAGCCCCTTTGGCAGAAATCGATTGAGAAATCTTGACGTTGTGGAGCGGCTGGGAGAGGTACGCACCAGAGGGGGACTCCTGCCAACCAGTAGCCCCTGTCCTGTAGGCAGCCAGTGCATAAAGGTTTCTTTGTTTCATGTAGAACAGAAAGCTTTGCACTGGTCACATGGATGGTTCCCTTCCCTTGAACCTATAAAAACCACCCACTGAGGCATACTCCAGCTGCCTCAGACATAATGGATTCTCTCTGTTATGCTCGCTGTGTTTGCCACCACTTGAGCATTGTCTCTGTGGAGAAAGGAGGAGACAGAGAAGGTGTTGGAACTCAACTGAACTGAACTTAGATGAACCTAAACCAGAGTGTTTGCCTTGCATTTACCAGCTGCGGCCTTATGAGCCCAGAAAGGCTTGGTGTATACCCTTTGCTCTGGGCAGGGCAGGCATTGCTCTCACTTTGATAGCTGAGGCTAGGAAAGTGCCTTGTGGCCGACCCCTATGCCCTGCTTTGGATTAACTGACATTATTGGGGGAAAGGAAGCCAAGGCTGCAATAATGAATCCTCTGGGTCCTGGCAAGAAAGTGGTATAAACCATAGAACACTATAACCTTTGCAGGGTGGCTGTTCCCTGTTCTAAAGCTCCATCCATGGCTGCCTTTGCCAGGCTCCTAGTGTGCTGTTTACAAAGCTACGCCTCGGTCCCTCAGGCCTTGGAGCTTCAGGGAGGTAGATCAGGGGCCCTACGTGAGGAGGTATCTGGGTCAGCCTGTACCTTCAGTTCTGTATTCTCCCACAGAAGTTCCATTGCACACCAAAGGAAGGGTCCTGGCCAGCAGAGAGCATCAGAGTGAACGGCTGATAAAGGTCCCCTGTTTCTTCTCTGTGCCTTCTACCTGAGTTCTGTCCCATGTGTCTGTGGTACCATTACCATGCTTGATTGCCAGGCCATTTGCTTGGCCTCATCATCACTAGATTCTTCCCCTCCTTCTCTCCCAATCCCAATAGGGAAACAAAAATAGTCCAGGGGAGAAGATTGTGCTGACATGTGAGATAGGCACAATCATTTCCCTCCTGTAATGTTTCATCTCTACACTTGTCTATGCTGGATTTCCATAGGCCTCCAGGCACTTTCTTCAAATGGCCCCGGGGGAAAAATTGTCCCATGGCCAACAAGGTCAGTATCACCTCCATGCGAATTTTCACATTAGGGATGGCTGACTTTTTCTTTTCCTTCAACATTTTAAGGTTCTGAGACTTTGTAGGTATGAGTTCCTCATAAAGCCCTAAGTACTGGAACTGGAAGGGACCTCCAGAAGTTCCTGCCTCCTTTCACAAAGGAGGAAACTGAGGCTTAGTACAGGAAGTGTCTTGTCGAAAGTACAAGCAATAGCAGATCCAGTATTTGAACCTGTGCTATCTGCCCTCAGGTAGCACACCCTTTCTTAACCATGCTATGTTTCTCCTGAGCATAGCTTAACCCCCCCCCCTCTCCTGTATCTGCTTTTGCCCCCACCCCCACCCTCATCTACTGGGACTGAAACATTCATCACTATTCAGTCTCCATTTGGGCTGGGTGCTGAGAAAAGCAGGTGGGCGGAAATCATTTCGATCAAGCTGAGGACTAAATTAGATCACTGAAAGCCAGTTAGTGATTCTTGTCCTAAATGATTCCCATCTGAGTTATTGATGCTGCCCAGGACAGCCAGAATGTAGGAAAAGCTCAACATGCAGAGCTAATGACTCCAGAAGGCTCCTCACCAAGGAGAGTCTGGCCAGTGGCAGAGTCATTTTAGCTCCAAGTGTCAGGAGACTTGCTTACAAGGTATTTCCAAGCCCTGTTCTGCCTGGTTGTAGCACAGACTCATGTTTTCTGAAGAACATTCCTTTAATAGGCATTTCTATTTTTGTCATCTACTCACAATATTTTATGCTAATGATTAAGTTGCATTTTATCTATAAAGAATTGACTTTGCTTTTAGAAAAAATCATCAACTTGGGGTCACTCCTTGGTAGGTTTTCCTGCACTAAGGCAATTTGCTCCTTTTAATAGTCCCATGTAGCCTCAAAGCCCCAAAGCATCTTGGTAGGAGCTGTCCTGTCCATAGTTCACTGACCTAATAGCGAGAGCTTTCCAGAGCCCATCTCTTCTCCATGGTTTGACATCAAAAGGTGATCACAGCCTCATCTACCCAGGGCTGGAAGAGACCTCGGAGGGAATCAGATCCAACCTGCTCTTACTAGAGATGAGAAGCTGGAGGCCTTTCCCCCAGTGGTCAGACTTCCCAACCCCATCCTCCCCCCTGAAAAGACTAGGGACCGATTTTGGTGATAGTTTGTATTGTGCATCTGGGGCTGGGTCATTCCCTCTTAGTTGAACATCAGCTCCCAGCAGGCAGGGGTTGTTTCATTTAGGTCTCCTTTTTAACCTCCCTTCCTGACATGGTGCCAGAACATGGCAGCCACTCCAAGACTTGTTGAATTGGACAGCTGAGACCTGAATGTAGTCGCTTTGTTGATATTCTTGTGGGGATAAGGACAAGGTCCTCTACTTCCTGAATCAGTCAGGAAATAAGTATTAATCACCTACTATGTGCCAAGCACTGTGCTAGGAGCTATGGAAATACAGAAAAAAGAATGAGAAATCTCTGTTTTAATGAAGGAGAAAAGTCCATATATGCATAAAAATGGTATAAATAGAAAATGTAATTATATGTAAGTAGTTATAGAGAAGCCCATGAGCATGGGGGGAGGGAGGGCATGAATTCATTTTGATGGGGCAGAGGGCATCCTGTTTCTTGTTCAAGGTCCATCCTAGGCAGCAATGAAGAAATTTCCCAGAGGCTGGCAGGTAACCAAGAGTTCAGAGCTGTCAATGAAGGTGTACTCCCCCCTCTGTGAAAATGACCCCCAGACCTACAGAAGCTACAACTTCCCTTCTTTCTAGCCCCACTAAGCCAGGATTTTATTTTTAAGCAAATAGCTAGAGGTTGCTGGAAGAGAAAGCAAAATGTGCTAATGGGGTACCATTAGCTCCCAATCATGACACATTAGTTGATAGTGCCAATGCCAGGTTAGATCTGCTAAGAGCACCGGGAGACATGTTTCAGGCCCAGATCTGGGGGCGTTCCAAAAATACCCTCACATATCATTGTTAAAATTGAAATGAATATCGGCTGGGGGATCTAAATGCATCCTGGCATTGTTGGGAATCCAAATGCCATGGAATAAAAATGAATAAGCAAAGTAAGTAGACTGCTTTGCTGTGTCCAGGCTCACCCCCAAAACAATGAACTGTCTCTACTTTGCAGTCTTGTCAGAGTGGCCACTAACCCCTCCAGATGCATAGAGATGGGGAGTGACAGAAAACGCACCATTCTAGTTCTAGCTCTCTTGGCAAGTTCTTCCAGTTTCCCCATCACCTAGTCCACATTCTGCTCTCAGAAAATGCTTCTGCTGCATTTGTGTCTCCTTTCAATTCTGCAAGCTAAGAGAAAACTGCTTAATGCCGTCCATCATATTTTTCCTATTGCCCATGGTGCCACGAGAGCTGGTCTGCAGCTGTTTGCCCTCATCCTGCTGTCCATGGTGCTTGTTTGCAAAGTTGGCAAAGCCAACTCTTTTTCAGTCACAGTTTTTTTACTGGCATTATTTTAAATTATAGTTGGGTTTGAAGTCTCTGAAACGTGCTCTTAATGCTAGTTTTCCTGATGATCTGCTATAGTTTGGTTTTTTCTTAGTTCTTAACACATACTATGAATATGAATATGAATCGTCCAAAGCAATGCTGCTTCCAGGAAGTATGCCCTTTTAATGTCTTTTTTTTAAACCTTACCTTCTGTCTCGGAGTCAATACTGTGTATTGGCTCCAAGGCAGAAGAGTGGTAAGGGCTAGGCAATGGGGGTCAAGTGACTTGCCCAGGGTCACACAGCTGGGAAGTGTCTGAGGCCAGATTTGAACCTAGGACCTCCCATCTCTAGGCCTGGCTCTCAATCCAGTGAGCCACCCAGCTGCCCCCCTTTTAATAAGTCTTAGTGTTGAGAGCACCCAAATTCAGAGGAAGGTTGATTACACTAGGAGGCATAGGGTTTGAATTCTAATCCTTACTCTTCTGTTTGTCTGCTGCATAATTCTTGGGATAGCCCCTTCCCTTCTCTGAACCTGAATTTCTTCATCTGAAATGTGAGGTACAGAGACTTCCCTCTCAAATAGTCTACAATTCATCCCATGATCCCTGAGTCCTGATGTCATCCATTTTTCCTCAGTTAGGGCAAGAGCTCAGCACTCCACAATATCTGACTTCACCCCAGGTTCCTATTTCTCCTTGTTAGCCTTCTTGATTCTGCTACTAACCAATGAATTTCTTGGAAATAGGCACCAGATTTTATACTGATTCCCTCATATGCTCCATAGTGTCTAGAACAGTGTTAAGCATAGATTAGGTATTCTAGAAAGGTTTTTGAAATAAAATGTTCCGATTGGTTAAATGATAAATGATTTTCCTTTAACAAGATTTGTAGTTTTGCTGGTAAAAGGAACTCCTGGTAAGAAAAGCCTCTACTGCCAAAGATAAGGTCATTTTTATCCTTGGAGAGCCTTCTAGGGGAAGTTGCCTCTAGCCCTGAGAGACTAGATGACTTGAATCCAGGTCTTTTGGGCTCTGAAGCCACTCTTTCTCCACTACACTGTATTGCTGCTGCTACTATTGATAGTAATTGTGATATTCTGGAGCATTTCATACTTTCCAGAGCACAGTCCCAGATCCCTACCACTATCACCCAAGCTCATCACTGGATGCTGTTCTATTTTTCCTGATGGCCATTTCTTGAATTATATTTTGACTTTATAATTGTTCTTATTATTCTTCCAAGATAGCTGTGATTGTGATCTAAAGGTACCACTCTCCACATCCCCCATCCAGAGTGTTCTAGCATTTTCTCTACTTTATCTCATTTGAACCTTATCACACCCAATGAGGTCAATAAGTTATTTTAGCTACATCTTACAGGTAGAAGAAATGAGGCTGAGAAGGGAGAAGTCAAGTATCTGGGTTGATTCAGCTGATAAATGTCCAGGATGGAATTTGAACCCAGTTCCTCTTGACTCCAAATCCAGTGCTCTGCCTTCTGCATTGTGGTGGCCTCTTATAGCACCTGTTGGTATTTTAGTATGTTGATGGGCCTGTGCTCTTATCGATATGGACATTTGCTACTACTGTGCAAATTGATATTTGTGTGCCCATATCTTCTCATCCTGCAGGATGCCTGGCTATGTTTTCAAACCAATGCTCCAAAGAGATGCACCCACTCCATATGTTGGAGTCCTTGCTCTGGCTCCTATGTACTTGCTGTGGGCATCAGTGAGGCATGGGTGCTGCCTGGCTGTCATTCTTTCCTCTCTTTACTTTACCCTTTGAATTTCCATTCAGTGTTATCATAGGATGCTTAATCCAAGCTATGTCAAATAGTAAATAAAATGGATGTCAGGCATTATGTGACCCAGTCCAAAGGTCACTCAGTGGGACTGAATCCGGAAATACTTGGATATAAAAGCTGTTTCTAATTTGAATCAGCTCTGTGATTGATCCAATCACTGTACCTTTCCAAGTCTACATTTTTTCATGTGTAAAATGGGGATAACATCAAGAGTATTCACCTCCCAGCATTAGTCTAGGGCTCAAAGGGCTATCTGGGACTTTTGAGTTCAAATCCTTACTTGTCTCTATGGTTATGTCCCTTAACTTTCCTAACTCCCAGTTTCCACATCTATTTAAAAAAGAAGAAGCTTGAATTAGAAAATCCTCAAGTTCTATTCTTGCTCTAAATTTGTGATCCTTAATATAGTATCAAATTTCAGACATTACTCTATCATCCTCAGAATCTTCTGAATAATATGAGAGGTAAAAAGATAAACCGTGTAGGTGGGGAGACTAAGAAAACCAGAGTATTCTACTGGTGTTCTCCCAATGTCAAGAGAAATTGAGGAAGGCATCCAGCCCTCCTCCCCCCCCCATTATGAACTCAGAGATAGCATTTTTTACTGTTTACTCTGGAATTGGACAATTGGGGAAATTTCCAAAAGGTCATTGAACCTTGGGTATTCTATTATTATTGAAAATAATAATTTTAAATATATCCATTCTAATATAAATGTTAATTGAGAGCTCACAAATCTTCATGGATCTTTGGCATCAATTTTTGTTCAAAAAAGTCAATTTGCCGTGATCAATCACCGTTGAGTTTGTTCCATCTGCCTCTTCTATATCTGAGCAGACACCAAAGGAAAGAAGAAATGTGCATTTGCTTCCATCTCCCTAGACATTATTTGCATAGATCACCTATTCTTACACTGAATTTTAATCTTACTCATTTTTTGAGGTATTTTGTTATTATTATGACTTACTTCCCTTCAAAATTCCTTTTGCCTTCTGGCAACTGTCCATGGTTAAAGGGGGGAAATGATCCTACTTCTCATCTGACTTCCAAACTATTATGACTTTGATCACAAGAAGGGGGGACAGAACACAAAACAAGACAAACATGCAAAAAACTTCACAAACTTACAAAGGAAGCAATGGGCCATAACCACCTGCAAACTGACTTGTCTGTAATGACACAGAAGCATGGCTCCATATCATTAAGTGATGAAATACCTACTGTGTGGCAGGCACCACTCTCAACTCAGGGGGATACATGTACAAAAATAAACTTATCTCCAGGACAAGATGGTTTCCTGCATTCTGAGTTAACTGCTAGCCCTATTGTCCTGTGCTTTGTCTGTATATACCCCTGTGGTAGCAGCATGACATCTAGGTAAGTCTGGGCATGAACTGGTGGAATGACCTAAAGCAACCATCCCTCAGAGTCTTCTTCTCCCCCAAGACGCTGAAGTGACCCTGAAATTATATTTTCTAGTTACAGCTCTGGGGTGGAACTGGAAGACTTTAGAAGTTTCAGATGTTTTCTGAGGACTCTCATACTATGTCTTTAATCCATAAACACAATTGCTTTACAGAACCCCAGGTATCCCATTCCCTTTATCCCATTCCCATAGACTTTTCTGCCTTCTCCTCTCTAGAAACTACCTTGGTTTTGTTTTTATTTCTTCTCAGAATCTTTTTACTGTATGTGGCTTTCCTTCACCTCTATCTGTTTCTACATGTCTCTCTCCCTTTTCACCCCTTCCCTCTTTTCTTCTCCTCTTTTGAAAGCTCTTAATAATAATTTTTCCATGTTAATTCTCTCTGTGTGTCTCTCTCTGTCTCTCTGTCTCCCTGTCTCTCTCTCTCTCTCTCTCTCTCTCTCTCTGTCTCTCTGTCTCCCTGTCTCTCTCTCTCTCTCTCTCTCTCTCTCTCTCTCTCTCTCTCTCTCTCTCTCTCATTCTCTCCTTCCCTTACCCTTCTAGCTCTTCAAGAATGCCAAGGTATGCTGCTCAACTCAGTTCTCTTCTCATTAAAGAATTCTTGTAATGCTGCCAGTCTATCTCTTTTCCTCCCCAGCAAAAGCTGTTACCATCACTAGGCATCACTCAAACAGGATTAGGGCTTTCCACAGATTCAGGCCCAGACTCACCTGAATGTCTGATTGCAGCCACAGGGGTACATCATACAAACAAAATGCAGGATAACAGGGTTTGCCGATGGCTCAACACTAAGAAAACCATTTTGTCTTGGAATATAAGAAGCCCTGACAAAAGGTGGCCCTGACTTCTTTCATTAGACAAAAGGAGGGAAGCTGATATTCCATGTGCCTAAGAAAGGCCAAGGGGCTCCTTTATCTCTGCTGCCTTACTTTTTACTCTGCATGTGCCGTCTGACAAAATTCAAAGACATATCTAAGGGTATGATGAAGTGAATACCAAGAAAGAAAAGCAATAATCACGAAGGGCTGGTCCATGGCTTCATGAACACCCAGGTAACCCATTTTAGACCGAGGTGTCAAAATGAGAGATGTGGGAGGTTAGAGATGTATTTTGCCTAGATTTTTAGCCAAGCCTTTGACCAAGCTTCTTATCTAATGATCTTTTCCCAATGCCTCTGCTTCATGGACTTGTAGTGATCGCCCTCTCCTAAATACTCCCTTTTTTTCTTTTTATAATTACATTTTTATGACATGGCTCTCTCCCGGTTCTTCCCATATCCATGTCTGGATCTCCATTCAGAGGACAAGCCCTGAATATGGGAGACCCTTAAAGTTCTGCTCTGGATACCCTTCTCTTTTTGTTCTATAGTATCTGATTATTCATCAGCTTCTTTACAGAAAGTCCAGAGGACGGATTAGGGCTGGATTCATATGCACATACATACAGGTAGAGGTCTACATATATGCAGATGTATCTATATACACATAACTGAACTCTAACCCCATATCTTCAACTTTCTATGGGCCTTCCAACCAGAAATTCCAGACGCAATGGAAACCCAGCATATCCCAAACCAAAATGTATTGTCTTTCTCCCCAAGATCTTTACTCCTAGCAAGTTCTTTATGGTTATTAATGGCATCGCCATCTTGTCATTCCCCAGGACTGTAACCTGGGCATTCCCTTCACCTACTCACTCTTGTTGACCTCACAAATCCACTCAGCGGCCAGACGTTTTCATCTGTTCCCTCACAACCCCTTTCATGTATATTCACTCGTGTCCACTCACACTGCCACCACACAGGCCCTCATCACCTCTGTTTTGAGGCTGTCCTCTGGCCTAATTCCTCCGGTGAGGGCATAGGCTTCCTCTATTTACCCTTGCGATCTCCAACGGGACTCATAATCCCCTAACCCCCCAGGGTAGATGCAGCTGTCAACAGGTTAAATCCATGTCCAGGTACCCTGTTTACCTCTAAGGAAAAGCCTGTGGGCCAGCCAGAGACATCAGGAAAACAACCGCTTAATGAGGTTGGTTGCTGAGAATAACAATGGGAGTCAGTTCAGGATAAAGCTTCACAGCAAGCAATGAGGAAGAGGGGGAAGGAGAGAGAGGAAACAGAATCCTAACAAACAACTTAGATATACTCACTAACAAGGTCTAACCACTGAAGGTTAGTGCTGTGCTGGGAAGCAAGGAAACCTGGGTCTATTCAGTTGGAAGCGGGGTGCTCCTGCTGGAGGGGAGGGGTGGCCAGGCTCCAAAGTGCTTTTCTAGGAGGGAAGTTCTTACACTGTGATGTTGGATGGCCTCCTGTTGCTGACTGAATTGTAATTCTGAGGTCAGGGTAAACATAGTATTTGGGGGAGTTGGTCATCAGAGAGAAAAACAACTGGCCATAGACAAAATGTTATTTGGGGAAGACAATTATAGTGATCTTCAACAAGAATTGCCATCAGTATTTTTCCATGAGCATGTTCTATCAGCTTAGAGAAGCTGCCATGATGGCCTCCAAACCAGTAGGTCTAACTGTAAAACAACCTCTGAACAGAACTATTGCATTTGCCCTCTCTCTCTTCTCCTTGCATTGTCTTCCCCTGCTGCAATCTGCCTTCTCCTTTGGTACCAAGGTGACCTCCCCAAATGGTAGAGCTGACCATGCCACTTCCCTGCTTAATCAATGAGTCCCTACAATGTCCAGGATCCACTTGGCATGTAGGGCTCTTCACATGGGATCGCTTCCTGCTGGCCTTGGTCCTGACTCTTTCCCATGTCTGGAATGCTCTCGCTCCTCACTTCTGGCTTTCTAAACCAGACTTCCTTCAAACTCCTTGCCCAGGAGACTGGCAGAGTCAGCCTGGTCCCTTGATCCTTTCTTTCTAAAGTGACCTTTCTTTGCCTTGTCTTGTCAGTCCTGTGGGTATAGAAGTCCCAAGTGGGGAGAGAGTGTTTAAGAGCTTTTGCCTCTCTTTGTATTGTAAGTAAATGCTTAATACATTTTTTAGGTTTTTCTTGTCCCCCTACCTTCTGTCTTAGAATGGATACTAAGTATTGGGTTCTAAGGCAGAAAAGCAGTAAATACTAGGCAACTGAGGTGTAAGGATAAGTGCAGGGGAGCATTTTTGGAACCCTGACTTCAGGGCTGAAGCAGAGTCTGGGTCCGTTGGAGAGAGCAAAAGATTCTCAGAAGAGGAGCTTCTGGGGGCCTTTGGAGCCGAGTCCTTGACCTGAGAAGACCTATTTCTGAGGTTGGGGGTTTCACAGAAAGCCACCTGGGAGAATCCTGTTCTACTTTCAAGCTTCCTAAAGATCTTTTCTTCCATCAAACATCTCTAACCACCTCTAACCCGAGGAGAAGATATCTCAGAACCCAAAAGGAGGGCTGTGGTCTCACAGAAAGGAGAGCCCAGCTCCCTTCTCCTTTCTTGCCTTCCTGCACCTGCTCCTTTTACAGTCTTTTAGGCCATATACATATATATGCTAATAGAGGGATTATTTTATATGGGATGGGACAGTGAAATCTGAATGAGCAAAGTTTCAGGCCAATGACCATTTAGGAAACAACAGGATAACCTATCCCTTCCTTCCTTTACCCAGTTTACCTGAGATCCTGTATTAAACCCTCCATAAAGCAGTCAGATTCTGGTCAAGCCTCTTAATATAGTTTGAAAGGGTATACAACATAGAACAAGAGTCAAACACTCCAGAGAGTCTCCTGAGGCCACCCTCTCCAAGGCAAGGCCCCTTGCTGGGGTCTATCTCTAGATCCTCTTTGAGGGAAGGGAGCTGACCATAGGCTTGGTCTATAAGGGAACTTAGTCTTCCATTCCCCTCCAGCCATTTCCTCAGGGAACTTAGTATTAAACTGACAACCACCTCCCTCAAGGGGGAGAGAGGGAGACTGAAGCTAGCTTTAATCAGGCTTTGGCTCTCTCTTATACACTGTTCCTGCTCCAGAGACTCACTTTAAACTCCACCGATTCACCATCATTATCAGTAAGAAAAACCTTTATTTTATTCAAGGCACCTCCATTTTTACAGGGATTACGTGATTTGCCCAGGGTCACACTGCTACAAAGGGTCTGAAGCCTGATTTGAACCCAGGACCTTCTGTCTCCAAGACTGCCACTCTATCCTCTGAGCCACCCAGCTACCCCAAATGCTTTTGATTAAATGATGCTGCTTTTTTATTGTAGCCCATAGCAAGCCCTTCGTAGATGTATATTGGCTGGTTGGCTGACAGAACTGTGAGCAAGATCATGAAACAATTAATCGAACTGTCCTGGTAGTGCAGAGGAAGCCACCATGCCGGGGAAGGGGTCGGGAGTGCGGTGGGCTATATGGAACTCAAGTAAAGTCATTAGGGACAGTTGGGAGGAAAGGCACTCAGGCAATGACAGGAAACGGTTCTTCAAGTATTGGAAAAGCTGTTGGGTAAAAGAACCATTGTCCTGGCTCTGCTTGGCCTGCAGGGCTGAGGAGGCAGTGCCTTGTCCTGTAGGGAACAGCATCCTCAGACTCAGATCTGTTCTACAGTCGAAGGGGCTGCCGGTGGAGTTAGTGGGTTCCCCTAACTGCAAGGCTTCCGGCAGAGACCAGAGGACCATAGGGAAGATCCTTGTTCAGACTGGGCAACTAGCTGTGAAGACCCTTTTGTTTCTGGCTCAAAAGCCACATGACTTTCTGCTGATAACTATGGGAATCTGGAAGTCTTCTCGCAGGAGGCGACGTTGGAGCTACAGTGGTGTAGGATTGCGATAGCCCAGGACTGGCTGGTTTACAGGATTTGACTTCCTAAAGAACAATTTCAATGGGTACATGAGTGTGGGAAAAGCCTCTGGGCCCTGCAAGCAGCTGTAACAGCCGTGGCAAAGGATGTCACGTCAACTTTGGGGATCTGGGAAGGGGGTTGGAGGGGACTTTCCTTCTCAAATTTCACGACATGTACTTGCAGCTGATATGCCCCCCTTTCTTTTTAACCCATATCCCCGTCTTCTAAGACAGAAATGCATCAAGGGCTGAGCAATCAGGGTTAAATGACTTGCCCAGGTGACAAAGTGCCTGAGACCAATTTGATCCCGGGTCCTCCTGACTCCAGGTCTAGTGCTCTATTCACTGGGCTACCCGCTGCCCCCGACATGTTCTCTTTCTTTAAACCCTTAGTTTCTGTCTTAAAAAGCAATACTAAACATCAGTCCCAAGGCAGAAGAACTGTAAGAGCTAGGCAATTAATGTTAAATGACGTGCCCAGTCATACAGCAAGAAAAGTCTGATGTCAAATTTGAATCTAGGACATCCTGTCTCCAGGCCGGGTCCTTTATCCATTGAGTAGTCACTTAGCAAGCTCCTTTCAAATGCATTTAGTGTCCTCTTCGGTCTTTACACTGTCTATATTTTCCATTATGTCCCTCTTCAAGAGAGTACATTTTTGTAATAATTTCTTAAAAGATAGGAAGGAGTCAGAACTGACCAATACATATTCTTGACTCTTTTTTAACCTACAAGCTTAGTTATAAATCATCTATTCCCTACCTGGTTCCTTAGTCTCTAGCACAAAAGAGAGCTGCTATAAATAGTTTTGTACATATGTATCCTTGCCCTCGTTCTTTTATTTCTTTGGTGTATGGATCTAAAAATGGTATGTGTGGGCCATAGGGCAGGCACAGTTTAGTAAATCTGGGGGCATAGTTCCAAAAGGCTTTCCAGAATGGTTTGGCCCTCAGTGAATCACAGTACTAGGTACCCTGCAGCTCCTCCAACATTCCTTGTTGAAGCTTTTTTTTTGTCAACTTGGAACATCAGGTATAAGGCAGAATCTCAGAGCTGCTTCCTTTTATGCTTCTCTGATTATTAATAATTTGGAACACTTTTATATGGCTATTGAAAGCATGGGTTTCTACCTTTAAGAACTAATAAATAAAAATAAATAAGAGTTTTATTTAGCATAGATATTGGTCAAATGATGCCTTCTTTAATGGGGGAAGGGGAAGGAAGGCATTAACTGGGTATATTAATGTAACCAACAAATTAACTAATTAAAAAAACAGAACAGTCTGTTCATATCCTTTAACCACTTGTTATGTGTGGCAGAGCTCTTAGTCCTTTACAAACTTGAATTCATTCCTCATGTATCTTGAAAATGAGATGTCCAGCCCAAAAATTTGCTATGTCTATCTGTACCCAGATAACTGTTTTCCTTCTGATCTTACATTCATTGACTTTAAGCAAAAATAATATTAATAATATGCAGTCAGATTTATTCATTCTACGTGTTATAATCTTCTCCATCTTTCATTTGGTTATAAATTATTCTTTTATTCATAAATCTCAAAGTTAATCTTCCACATTCCTCTAATCTTCCTTCTTTTTTTCCTTTTTTCCTTCCTTCCTTCCTTCCTCCATTTCTCCTTCCCTCCCCCTTCTCTATCTCTGTTTCTGTCTGCCTATTTATCTGTCTGTTTGTCTCTCTCCCTTTCTTCATTGCAGAGATAGGATAGAGATAAAAGAAATGTATATTCATTGCAAAAATAAATAGATTGTTGGTTTAATTTCCCAAAAGTTGAGAAAACCTGAGACAGCAAAGAGGGATCTTGGGTCAGGGTGGGGATATGGGCAGTACTGGGAGAAGATGTCACTGGGAGATCAGGATGAATGACAGCTGGCTTCCTTAACTGAAATGAGGAGAAAGGAACACTAAAAATATTCCTGCATAATATAATAATGGATATTCATAATGATGACCCTGAGCCGGTCACAGCAGCTTCAATTATGTTCGAGAGCCTCAATTGAAGAAGACAGGGACATGTAGGACCCAATTTAGGAAGATGCCTTTCAAAACTGGCTTAGAGACAAAATTCAGATTTGAAGATCAGGATTCAGGTGACTGGAAAAGTCCTCCATATAGTTTATACTTGAGGGCATAACCCTCACTTGGACTGTGACTGCCATGAGAGCAAACACTCTCCTAACTCAGCTTGGTGGCTCTCCTGGTGCTTCACACACTGTACAGAGTAGCTATCCAATGTAAGTTTGTAGCACTGGAACTTGGATGAAAGAAGTTACCGTAGAAATAGTAGTGGTATCAATAATTGCCATCAGAAATACCTTGATAATATACATCATTAGATCCTCATATTAAAAGAATCCTATCCAAGTTCAAAATGCTTCGGGGATTTAAGGCATCTTGAGGAATTGCCTCGATGACAAATTCTATTTTTGATGGTACTTACAAATGAGTGTAAGGAGCATGAAGGAGCATCCTCTACAGAACCGAAGCACAGATTCACGGAATATAGACTTAGGTGAGACCTCAACAGGCCTAGAGTCCAAACCACAGCAGAAGAAAATCTCCCCCAAATCCTGCCAAGTGGTCATCTAGTCTTTGCTTGACAATCTTCCACAAGGAGAAATTCACTTTGCCTGAATCTCGATGTGTTCAAAACTGACCTTACTGGCTTCCTTCATATTAGATGAACAAAAAGATGATGAACACACACATGTACATATAATATCCATATGCACATCGAGCTATACCTCTCAATGTATAGCCTATGTGTGCTTAAAAGCATTTTCATTGATAGTGCCCATGAGCAAAGAAGTGCTCGAGCCAACAGTGATATTTCCTTCTTCCAACCACCAGTAACCTCTTTTTTTTCTTTTCTTGGGGGGGGGGGAGCATCCCCCTTATGCATTTTAAGGGACTTGCACAGGGCTTTTTAAATGTTAGTTATTTTGTAAATGTCTGTTGAAATAGATATTCTCTTTTGGATTTGAGCTATTTGTGTATTATGCATCTGAGACAGCTTAATTACAAGATCTTTGAGGGTAAAGGCTGTCTGGTTTTCCTGGTGTTTCCCCAATTGGAGTAGAATGTCTAGCCCATCATATGAACTTAACAAGGAAAAAGAGAGCTACCTCACTAAAACGAGTGCAGTGAGAGATTACCT
Organism: Monodelphis domestica; assembly: GCF_027887165.1. NCBI lineage: Eukaryota > Metazoa > Chordata > Mammalia > Didelphimorphia > Didelphidae > Monodelphis > Monodelphis domestica. The sequence continues at coordinate 4,832,252 of NC_077234.1, read as the reverse complement.
CTGACTATAAAGCCACATGGTCTTTAAGAAGAAGTTTGACTTCAATTCCGAATAGTGAACATCATAAAAGGTTTGGAGCTAAATCCCAAAGGGTCACTGACACTGAAGAAGTCACCTCTATTACCAGCCGGTTGTGTGACCTTAGGCAAGTGGCTTATCATTGTGTGACCTCAATGTGGTCTTCATAAAAGGAGTATTTTGGAACCGATGACTTCTAAGAGCCCTTCCAGCTCAGACCGTGTGTTGGTCAATGTCTCTCCCTCATGTGAGCAACCTCTTGGGGATCTAAGAACATCTTCCTGACACTAAAATTCCAGAAGATTGCATGTCATCTGGGGAATTGAGGGATGGAAACTAAGGTTGCCTGAACCTGGAGGAAATGCTGATTTTGCCTTACTAGGGGTGGGGGGTGGGGGAGTGATGTCAGCAAATCTGGTCATTGGTTTATGGGATGATTTTTATGCGATGCAGGTGTTAGTCTTGCTCTCTCCCTATGGGGACCAGTTCCTTTTGTTCCATTTTGAGGACGCATATCCTCCTGCCACCTGAGCAACTCTTGTCAGATATGTCAGATATTACTGAGGTTGGCAAGAGTTTTACTGAATGACATGAATCTTTTTCCCCACCCAGCTGCCATGATCTTGCTTCCTAAGTCTCATTCTTGGGATGTGAATGGCAACCCAAGAAATACATAGATACACACACACACACACACACACACACACACACACACACACACACATATATATATATACACACATATATATATATATATATATATATATATATATATACAAGAAATATATAGAAAATAGATAGGAAATCTCTTCAAGTCAATCCAAGGTGAGTCATTAGGATTTCATTAATCATCTACCATATGCCAGGCACTGTTTTGAAGCACTGGGGATCCCTCCCCTCAAGGAAATCACAGTCTAATAGGGAAACAATGTAGGAAAAGCTATATTCCAAGAAAATATAGGCAGAAGAGATTGAAGTTATATGGAACAATATGAGGGTGATGCTCATTAAATGATTTGAGTGGTCTAAACCTCAACTTCTCTACACAGAAATTAATCAGGACAGCATGGGCAGGAGGTTCAGAGTCAAAGCATCTCAGATCAAGTTCTAGTTTTCCCAATAACTAACAGAATGACCTTGAGGAAAATAATTAAGCATTATGGGCCTCAATTTCCTCATCTTTAAAATAAAAGAATTGGACACAATTACTTGGAAGATCCCTTTCAATTCTTTCATTCAATAATTCTAGGAACTCCCACTGCATTCTTCCATCCCTCACTCCCAAAATGAGAGTCAATATTACCTGTTATGCCAGTCATTTCAGAATGGGCAGGTAACTCAGAAGCCACCTAATACATCCCTTATCTGAGCACCAATTCCTATCTACAGTTCTAACAAATAGTCCTCCTTCCGTACTTTTCCCATTGTCTTCTTTATTCCTAAAAGGAAACTTCATATGTTGAGTCCCTTCTGGATCCTACCTATACTTGGATCAACTCTCTCCCTCCCTAGAAAGAAATGATGTAGTCTTGTAAGCTTATATTAGATACTGAATAGATACTAAAACAGAATGGATACTGAAAACCATTCATCTCTTTCTCAGCATCTACCATATTCAACATACAGCATTTATATTAATAAATAAATCTTGGATTAATTGAATGGAACCATTTTTAAGAAGGAATACTTATGCTCTGGAGGGGGGGGGGATGTGGGTGATGAAATGTCCTCAGTTACTAATATCAATCCATCTGAGAAACCTCTCTACAGATGGAGGAAAGGGAATAAGAGGAAATGGAACAGTATTTCTCTTGGTGGTATGGCATAGTCTTCCAAATGTCTATTCTTCACTCACATATTCTATGTTCGAAAGGTTACAATGCAAATATGGGAAGGATACCACATCAAAGCATCATAAGTCAATTAACAATTAATTCACTTTCTCTCCATATAATTATATACATGTATATGGTAGTGTTGGAGGATATAAAAGAAGAATAAGATCCAAACCCTGAATTTCATTAGCTGTCAATAACTGGACTATAGGCAACAGTTTAATGACTTAATGGATAGAGGCCTGGGGATGGGAGATCCCATGTTCAAATATGGCCTCTTATACTTCTTGGCTCTGTGACTCTGCATCCCCTTAACATTCTTCTGTCTTAGAACTAATACTTAGCATTCATTAAAAGATGGAAGATAAAGGTTTTCAGGAAAAAGGGTGGATTACAGGAAACCCTTTAGGGGTTTATATTGAGTTAGAAGAGACCCTAGGAGTCTTTTTACAAAGGAGGGAATAGGGATCCAAAAAAGGGAATGGACTTGCCCAAGGTCACACAGGTAGTAGATTACATCTAGAATTGGAACCTGCAAGGTAGAATAAAATAATCAGCATTGTTATTGGTCAGAGAGTCTAAGGACAAATCCCAGCTCTAAAAGTCCTCATGTGGTGATGTACTATCTACACAAGTCTAATACTTAGTATAGTACCTGGAACATTGTAGGTGCCATTGAGTCATTAAGCACCTATTATGTGTCATGGACATTGTAGTAGATGTCAATCAATCAACATTTACTGAGCTCTTACTTTGTGCCAAACACTATGCTAAGCACTGGAGATACATGAAAATGTAAAGGACACTCTCTGCCTTAGAGGAGCTCAGTCTTAATGGAGGAGACAAGCAAGCAACTATGTCCAAAAGATAGCTCCAAGATAAATTGGATGTGCATGCAGAGGTGCTTAATAAACTGTTGCTGACTGTTGTCCTTCAGTCATTTCATTCCTGTCCTACTACTGTTTGTGACCCCATTTGGGGATTTCTTGGAAAAGATTCTAGAGTGGATTATCTGTTCATTTTATAGATGAGGAACCTGAGGACAGCAGGGTTAAACAACTTGCCTAGAGTCACACAGCTAGTAAATATGTCTGAGGCCAGATTTGAACTCAGGAGGATGTCTTCCTGGCTCCAGGTGTGTCCTATTTTCTGTGCCTCCTAGGTACCCATTTAATAAGTACTGGTGAACAAGTCAGAGTCTCCATGGGTCATTTGAAAATGGGTCATGTTGGGTTAGAAGACTAAAGAGCTATCATCCAGTTCAAAAGCTCTGATATTGTGCTACCCAGGATTCTTCCTAATGCATCAAGCTGATTTCTCTCAATGAAAGAAATCATTAAGGAACAATTAAGGTCTAAGTTTGTAATTCTCATTACAAAAGCTCAAAGAAAAGAAGTCCAAACAAGCTAGAGAATATCTAGGAGGATTAGTGAACTAGAATTTCAATAGGATCTTCAAGTAGACTAAGAGGAAGAATGGGGAGGCAAATCAAGTCAGTAAGCTTTTATTAAGCACCTACTATGTGCCAAATGCTGTAATGAGTGTTAGACTAAGTCCTGTTATATTCTGCCTCATCAAAAGCTAGCTGGAGTTCTCTATTCAAGTCTAGTTTCACATCCATTTTTAGGAAATAAACTGATAAAGTAGGGAGCACCGAAAATGGAGTGGCCAGGATAGAACACAGTTCAAAGAAGAGAATTTCAAGAATTATGTATGCTTATTTTCGAGAAGGGTTTAATGATGACACAAAAGCTTCTTTTAAGTATCTGAAGTCTTTTCTGCTAGTGCATCCTATAAGATTATCTCCCATTTATCCTTTATATCTCTTGCATCTATTTTTTTGTCGCCACCATTAGATCGCGAAGCCTTTGAGAGGAGGTAAAAGTTTGTGGTGTGGTGGAGCTCTGAATCCAACACTTAGCTCATTGCCTGGCACATGATAAATGATTGTTGATTGGGCCTTAAGGAAGAAGGCTTGCTCAGCCAGAAAGCAATAGATAGAAAAAGCAAAGAGCCAAATCCACACATGACATTCAGAAACATTTCTTAATAATTAGGTCTATTCCAGAATGAAATGGGCTACTTCAAGGACTATAAAGTTCTTCCTCATTGGACATCTTTAAGCAGAAGATGAATGACCACTTGGGTACACGATAGAGGGGATTGGATTTCTGTTAGAGTACAGGTTACACAAGGTGTCCTGGGAGGTCTTTTCCAACTGTGAAATTCTGACAGTCTATAAAGAAGCTGTTTCAGAAGGTAGTGAACATCCATCACCAGAGAGAAGTCTTTATGGAAAGTCTGGATGACCACAGATCAGATAGCTGTGTTGTCAATATGGTTCATATTCATGTCTAGATTGAACTAGATGACTTACAAAGGTCTTCCTAGATCCAAGACTTGAGGAATCTGTGATTTGGAGCTAGGAAAATCAGAAAAAAAGACTCCTGAGAAAAGTGGGACTTGTGTTAAGACTTTGAAAAATCAATAGGATTTAGTATGAGGCTATTCTATTCCTGAGGGGGCACATCAAAAGGGAAGAGGGGATGAAGGCAGGGAATTGGGAAGAAGGGTACTAAAACATTATACTATTATTTTCGTGGCTTAGAGTGGAGAGAACACTAGTTCCAGAAACAGGGGAGCTCAGTTCTAACCAGTTTTGCCACTCAATAACTGGGTTCCATTCAGTAGAGATAATTCCTATTTAGAGAGCCCTTGATAGCTTATAACATTGTTTCTTCACTCTGATATAGTCTTGAATTTAGTGCAAGTTTGTTTTCTCCCATGTTATAAAATCTGAGCTTTACAGAAATGAATCAACTTATCAAACAGTCATTGGAGGCAGAGCCAGCATTATTAGCCCCATTTTGCAGAAGGAGAAAATGAAGTAATTTGCACAGGATCATAACCCTGAAGTTAAAAAACATGATTTAAACCTGACTTGCTTTTCAGAGGGACCAATATGTTTTCTACTTGAGCAGATGGACTCTAAAATAGCTCTTTTCTGTAGGCTTCAATTATTTCAGCTGTAACATGAAAGGGATGGACCAAGACAGCTCTAAGGCCCCTCCAAAGTTAACATCTTCCAACTTTCTTCACCCTCTTCCCCATGATCATTCCTGCATGCACATGTAAGAGATCTTACATGTGAAATGAAAATCTGAAAGAAATCAAGACCTCAATGCCTTGTTTGGGGCTTAGTATGGAACCTGATGTGGAAGAAGAATCAAGGAAAAAGCAGGACATGGTTTCCTCCCGAGTTTTCATCCTGTCATTACCAGTATTAACATCTGAGTTTATATCCCATCCCTAAAGCATTGTTATGAATTGCTTAAAGTTAGAGGCTGATTCCTGCAGCTCTATAGACCTAACAAAGACACAGCTGGACAAATGGGCAGCAGGGAAAGAAAAGCTCATCAGCACGGTCAAAAGAGCTGGGAACCTTCCTGCCTTCCAATTTGGAATGGAAAGACATTTTTCGGTTTTCATTTCCTTCTTTCTTTTCTTTCTCTATGTGGAGAATTATGTCAAACTCTTCTGAGTGACTCCAGATCTCATCCAACAGGCTCTGACAGGGGACAGAGCTTGGCGCAACCAGCTCATTTGCTTCTGCAAACAAGAGCACTTTAAAGATCTCACAGTCTATAGGCAACCCCTCTTCAACTTGGCCTCTTCCCTAGGCCCCAACATTACAGTTGAAGCACCTTTAGCGATCATACATGGGTGACAATCAGTGAAATTCAAGTTAAAGTCACTGATCATCATCTTCTTGATAATCATAAGATTGCCAAAGATAACAATAATAACCAAAGGAAATAATACATGCTGAAGCGGTTGCGGGAAAATAGGAAGATAAATGTAATCTTGGTGGAACTGTGAATTGGTCCAGTTATTTTGGAAAGAAATTTAGAACTCTGCCCAAAACGTCACTTAACTTTGGCGTATGCCCTTTCTTCAGCAAAACCACTTTTATGGTGATATGATCCTGAAAAAAATCAATGGAAGAGAATAATGATTCATACACATGAAATATTTATAACTGATCCTTTCGTAATGCTTCCAGCCTGGAAGCCAAGGTGGAGCCAACAAGTTTGCAAATGGCTGAAGAAATTATGGTATACATTAATGGAATCCTATTGAGCCAATAGAAATGACAAAAGGGATAGTTTCAGGCAAACTAGAGATGACATTGTATGAAGTGATGCAGAGTGAAAGTGAGCAGATTCAAGAGAACTCATTAAATAACAACACTGTAAAGATAAATATCTTAAAGACATTTAAAAACAAACCTCCATTCAATTCAGTGACCAGCCACGATTTCTTGATGAAGCTTTGGACCTACATCCTGACAGCGGGCAGATTTGAGATGCAGAGTCAGACACATTTCTGGACAAGATCAAAGGAGGAATTTGTTTTGCTTTATATTTGTTATGAAGATTTTATTTACTTTTCTTTTCGTTTGGTTTTTCAAATTGGCAAATGGGAAGGAGGTAAGAAGAAAAAAAAAGAAACAAAATGCTTGTTTCTGTAAACAGAATGTTAAACTTAGGGAATTTTTTCTCCAAATAAGGTAGTTTGTGTTAACAGTTAGAAGTTGAAAAATATCTTCCTGTTAGATGCTTCTCCATAGGAAGTATTTGTTTGATCTCAATCCATTAGAATCTGTGAGGAATTTTTATATGTAATGCAGAAAAAAACAAAAGAATCTACGAAGTAGAGAAGATAGAGAGGTCCAACTCTGTCAGAAATATTATCTTATTTAATTTAACTTTAATATCCAAGTATTTTGCTGAGAGAGTAGAGAGGGGAGGGAAAGAGAGAGGGAGAGACAGAGAGACAGAGACAGAGACAGAGGTGGGTAGGGGGGAGAGAGAGAGAGAGAGAGAGAGAGAGAGAGAGAGAGAGAGAGAGAGAGAGAGAGAGAACTGCGCTCAGGCACTCCCATGCCCTCAGACACGCCTGTCTACCCTTAAGATGGTGTGACAACTTTTATAGAAATCTTGGAGAAGAAAAATTCCAATATATTACATTTCTCAGTTGACATTTTAGAATAATTGCCTAACAACAGCCACTTTCACCTCTAACTCTCCCATCTTCCCTTCTGCTCTATTACTGTGGGGGACACCAGCATCCTCCCATTAATTCAGGCTCAAAACCTAGGCATCCTTGGCCCTTATCTCACTTTCACTCCTCATATGCAGTAACCCAGTCCTGTCAGTCCTTCCTGTGTAACATCACTGGTCTACACTATCCTTCTCGCCTCTAATATTGCTATCACTTTGGTGCAGGTCCTCATTGCCTCTTGCCTGAATTCACCCCACCACATTTTAGAGACTCCTGTGCTTTAATACTAAAGAATTGTTTTTATAGTGGGTGGTATTCACTAAATGAAACAACACAGGTACAATGGCTGATGTTCACTAGAAACTCCAAGCCTCAGGGTTCTTTCATAAGTTGGTACCTTTACTTTCATTTTCCTCATCTGTGAAATGGAGCCGATAATAATTGACTCATAGTGTGGCTGGGAGAATGCAGCCACGTAATGTTTATTTCATGCTTTGCAATGCATCACATACTCTAGCCCTGATGAAGACATGAATGAAGCAAGGAGAGAAGAGATACGCCATGAAACCTCGTGGAAAAGCCCAATGTGTCCCAACACGGTATTCTTATGAGGTGTGCAGAATGCCATCCCCAGAAGCTAAGGAAATCTGGCTTGATTATCGACCTTGAGGGGATGGTTGAGGAAGGCTTACTGAAAGGCGCATCTTCTCAGTATTCTCTGGGAGCACACAGGGCCTGAGGTAATGAAAGGGCAGAGCAAAGAATAGCCTGATTCCCTGCCAAATCGCCTGAGGCAATGAGACAGCAGAGTGGAAGAGCAACCCGCACCAGCCCTTCCTGCTTCCAACTGGCCCAGTGTAGCAAAAGAGGAGAGCAGAGAACAGCCCAACGCAGGACTGACACCAAAGGCAAGGGGAGTGGGATCCAGCTGGAAAAAGGGCTACAAGCCTCTCCGCAAAAAGCCAAAGGTCTATTGCCTGGAAGTCCACACTGAGGGACCTGCCCCACCCCAAGCACCAGAGAGGGCGACACTGCAAGGTTAGAACAATGCTCTCTCCAGCACAGGAGCAGAACAGAACCTCAACAAATAGACAAGGGAAGAAGGGAAAAAGAAGAGCTAGAAAAATGAACGAAAGTCAAAGAAGAAAGCCATAACCTTAGAAAGTTACTCTAGTGACAGGGAAGATCTCAGCAGAGGCCGAGAATGGCCCCAAAGGAGTAAAAGTTTATAGAACCCATCAGTGTCCCTTTTCACCCATATCCCAGATCTGCTCATCAAGTTGCCGTCTAGCCCCACTCGTTCTTTCTCTCTGCTTCATTAGTCACACGAGAGCCTGAGTGAGGTTCCACCTACATTTATACTGATGGGGCCAAAACTTGATGATGGCATCAAAAGAGGCCATCTAGGGCCCCCGGGGAAAACCACACGGTGGGTGGGGTGGGGTGGGGGGCAATAATCATGCAGGTACTCTGCTCTGTAACAAGCTCACATTGAGCCAGCAAAGTTTTCCAAGGAATGTGGTTGCTGGAAACCTCCTTTTTCCTCTGGTCTCTCCTAGCCATAGAAAGTTTCCCTGTGTGCCCTTTGTAGGCTCCCTGTGATTGTGTAATTAGGATTCTGGCCTCCAGGGACTCTCTTTCCCAGCATCCCAGTTACATATCTATGTTGCGTGCTAACGTCGAGAGGGTCTATTTTTGTGTGGCTCCTCCCCCTCGCTCTCTTTTCCCGCTAATGCAGCTGGGGCAGGTTGGGTGATGCCAGGCAGGAGAATTTTTCCCACATGGTCATACTTAAGCTTTTTACTTTCTTCTTTATTTTCTTCTCCTTCAAGTGATTCTAAATAAACCTTCTAAAACGTCATATTTGGAGTTCTTGGATATTAATTTATATCTTACATGGTAAAAACAAAAACTCTATTGCCTGGGGATAACGGAGGTGGCTAACGGGCTGGACTGCAAGGGCAGGGCAGGGTCTCCTCAGCTCTTTGCAGAATTCATCCCTTGGGAAGACCAACGTGTAGGAACTTGCTATGGCATAAATTGAGTGGCTTCCAAAAGGACGCTTTCCACTGGAGGAGAGCAGGGGAATGGTGGGACTGTGGAAGCCAGCTTTCTTGGACTCCAGGTTGGCTCTCTAGTATTTAGATGCTTCCTCTTGGATTTCTGCTGCCCTCACCTCCAGCCAGGTATCACAGTCGCTGGGATGCTGGCCCTGGAGTAAGGAGTTCAGATCCCACCATCGACATTTGCTAGTGGGGCCAACAGAGAGCAGTCACTTAGCCTCTGACTGCCACGCTTTTCTCAGCTCTGCAATGAAGGATCTCAGTGCCCAGCTCACAGAAGAAGGACTGTGAGGCTCAAAGGAGAGCGCCTCCCTGAAGAGAGTCATCATGAGAGCACTCGGCACGGTGCCTAGCACAGAGTGTTTGTTTCCTTCTTTTCCACGCACTAGGATGGAGGTGGTGGAGGTGGGCACCACGGTCAGTCTGACCAGGTGGAAGCACTAGTTAAAATCAATATCAAGGGTAGCCTTGTAAGGGAAGACCCTGCCCCAGGATTTTCCTCCTTAGAATGTCTGCCTAAGGCGAAGTGGCCTCTTGGCCTCCATCTTGGAGGTTCCTGTGCTGCGTGTGTAAAAAGAAGCCTAAGACTTTTAAAAAAGTACACATACACACATTTATGTAGGTTAACATGCACAACATACACATGCACGTGCATGTATGTGTATATACATACATCCACATGCTGGGTTTGGCCACAGGTTCAGTGCTTTAAAACTCTAGTCCCCTCCTGTTGAGATGAAATGAAAAACATCCCAGGCAATGAGGGCAGCGAAGCCATTAATTAATCACAGATTAGGCTATGTGTCTGTGTGTCTGCATGCAAACATGTGTGCTATGTACATGTGTATAGGGATGAAATTAAATGAACGCTAAAGGGATTCACTGGGTATTTAGGAAGCTTTTTCCCATTAATTGTTACTTAGCAGGATGACATGATTTCAGAGCCCAAAGAGAAGGCAGTCCATCCCTTTATGCCCCCAATCTGAAAGAACCACGTGTGGGGAAAGAGAGGCAGGCTGAGGATTCAAAGGAACTCTTCTCACCGTGTCCCTTTGCAGACCTTTGATGCCGTCGCTTGCCTCCGGTCTTCATGACATTGAAAGGTTAAGCTCTTGTCTGTGGGTTTGAAGTTAGAGGCGAAAGCCAGCCAAAGGCTGGGCTGCTGGAGCTGTCTGAGGAGCACAGGGGGCTGAGGCAGCAAAGTCTGTGCAAAACCTGCCCCCAGAGCTGCTTCCAAGCATTGTACTCTGGGCTTTCATCCCAATCTGTCCAGCCCTGGACTGGATACGTGGCAGAATGGGAATAGTTTGGGTGGCCACTAATGAGCAAAAGACTATCCATGAGGACCTCAAAATGAATGATTATTTCTCGCTTTGATAACGTGCCAACGATGCCTTCCTGGATGGGTACAATGGCTTACCCCATCGTCGGAACCCAGAAAGGTGCCCACAGCTCCCAAGTCACCAGCTCAGTGACATGCCTCAATGCTGGCTTGGAGCTCAGAGTTCAAAGGCTAAGGGACTGGGCACCAATCTCTTCATCACTCAGGGGCTGGAAAATCACCCCAGGACACAGTAACCAGACACTCACCTGGGGGACGCATGTTTACTAGAGACCTGGAAACACCATCCAAGCGCAGGTTTAGATCTCTAAACTGAGACCCTGAAAGGATCGGACTTGTGCCTTGGGTGAAGCACATGAGCAAGATGCAGTTGTCCAGCCAGATCTAGGGCCAAAAATCTTTTTTTAGCTTTGAACACACATCTATGAACTTCGCAACCCTGGCCATTGACTTCCCTCTTTGTCCTCAAAAAGTTTCTCCTTAATAACACACATCTTCCCCTCCATGTTCAGCAGTCGATGAATAATGGACTCAACAGAATAATCCCATTCTTCTCTATCCAGAGCTGGTGTTCCTCCCTGCCCCAACCTACATAGAGTCCTCCCATTTGGAGACCAGTGGTTTAATGTAGCTCGTAAGAGGGTCATAAGGTACACAGAGTCTTTTTCTTGACAGATTGATTCCTGAGCTGCTTGTGCCTGGAGTGATTGCAATTTTATTTCCACTGGATAGGACCACAGTGTTAAAACACTGACCGTGTGGTCAAAGTCAGTGTTTGTTCAGAAGGATTAATCTGACCCACTTCTAGCAACTCAAGAGGGAGCAAATGATGCTACTAGGAGGAATCTGGGTTTTTTCTGTTTGATGTCTATTGAAAGTAAATGTTGGAAAAGAAAAAAATTGATATGGGAGGAGAAAAGCTTACTAAGAAACAGGTTTCGACAAATGGAATTTGGATTCTGAAGCATCAATTAAAATAAGGGAATGACAGGCTACTGTTCAGGGATGGAGGATGCTTCACTGAGACTTCTAAGAATGCATTTGCCTGTTGTCTAAAGTAAAACACTAAAAAAAATAGGAGTGGAGGGGGAAATGCTTTGATCTGTCCACCAAGCTACAATGCTATCAAAAGTAACAACGAAGAAAGGAGAGTGGAATTGAGTCACCAAGAAGTTCATGAGAGATAAGATCCAAGAAAGGAGTCAGTGGCAAAATCTATGGCCTCCACTGGGCATCGATGAAAGAAAGAACTCAGTTTAGGCAGCAAGCAGTAGAAATCATGTATCCCAGCACTCGTGGCCTCGTGTGAGACAAAGTAAGAGAAAACTAATGACTGGAGAATGGATCGGGATGGATTTATCTTTTTCTAAAGAAACAAGATGGTAAGGTGGGAGGGGAAGGGGAGCAAACATTGTCTATGAAGCAGGTATGTGTGTTCATGGGAGATATTCCAGGTATCAGGGAGGGAAAGCATGGTAGTAAATATTTGGGTGAAGGTGAAAGAAGAAATAGAAGTGATTTCATCACTGGAGTGGTCCACCTAGACAGAACAAAGTAAATAGATGAGCAAATCTGAAAACAGACTATGAGTCTGGCACGAAGGCATGATATAGTAGAGATGGGGAACTTTAATTATCCAAACATCAGCTGGAGTTCTCTCTGTCTTTGTCTCTGTCACATCTCTGTCTCTGCTTGCTTCAGGAAGTCCAAAGCTCAAAGAGCTATCTATGGTCCATGAAGAAAGTTATTGACAATAAAAAAGAGTGCCGTTGTTGCTTGTTTGCTCTATGGAGATTAAATGATAGAAGCCTGGGAGGGGGGGAGATGCAGATAATGGGCAAAAGCAAAACAAAAGGCAGAACTGCTTATTTTCCATCTGCTTTCTCTACCAAGAAGAATGGCCATTGCACCGAAAAGAACCAAACACTTATGACCAACAGGGGCCTGACCCATGATAAGCAAGGGCGTAGTAAGAGAACACCAACATGCTATTACTGAACGGAAGCGACCAGAATAGCTCCGTCTTTGGGTACTAATATGACTGGTGGATATTATTGCTATTTGGTCTCAGACATATTTTTAAACCACAGAGAAAAGGCAAAGGACTGACTTTTGGAAAAGAGCAAGTACCCTCCTGATTTTCAACAAAAAAGGAAAGAAAATAGACCCTGCAAACTCTAGATAAAAGACTGGATGCCAGATACAGGCTAAAGCACTGGACTGAATCTAATAAAATGAAATTCATTAGCTATAAACACAGAGTCTTGCTCTTGGGATCAAAATCAACTTCCCAAGTACAAGATGAGAAAGGTATCTTTAGACAACAATTTGTCTGGAAGAAAAAAAAGATTAGGGAGGAGGAGGAGATTACTAGTTTAGTGGACTACAAACTCAGTATGACTCAGCAGTGTGACTTGGTAATCAAAACAGTTAATGACAAATTGGGCTCCATTCAGAGAGGCATAACTTCCAAGAATAAAGAGGTGAGATTCATGATTTTACTCTGCTCTGGTCATATCATATATGGAACATTAAATCCAGTCTGAATTTAGAAAGTCAATGGATAACTGGAGAAGATATTGAGGAGGACACCCAAGATGGTGAGGGGTTTGGAAATCATGTTATATGAGGACCAATTGAAGATGCTAGAAATATTTAGCTTTTAGAAGAGAAAACTCAGGGTAGAAGGGAATAATTTGAAAGACTGTGATGTGAAAAAAGGATTAGCCTTATTCTTTTGGCCCCAGAGGGAAGAACTCAGAAAAGTTAAGAGAAGTGAAAAAAAACCAAAACAGTCTGATACTCATTGTTGAGGGTTGGTGAAGAACAATCACAAAAAGGGATCACAATGAAACAACTACTAACACAACAATTTAAAACTTCTCTAACTATGTGAGCTGTCTCAAAGTGGCATGGGCCATTTGGAGAGTTATTGGGTTTTCCCTCATTTGAGACCTTCCAGAAGAGGCTGAATGAATTTATTTCACAAATATTATAAGGATAAACCATTTGGGTGTTGATTGGATGACATAGCCACTTATATCTACTCCAATTCATGAGTGATTCCATGAACAATTTTTTGCTTCTCAAAAACTGTTCACCTGAGGGACATGAATAATTATTGTCATTTTATAGCTGAGGAAAATGAGTTTTAAAGAAGTTGAATTATTTTCTCCATATTAGACAGCAAGGAAGAATTTGATCCCCAAGTTTCTGAAAATTGGCTTGGTTTTGTCTCCATTACCCTACTATCACTTCAATGAGAAGAATCTGCGTTCTTTGAAGGTAACAACCATTTAATCTTTCTCTTTTTATTTTGAACATCCAGCACAGTGACTGGAATATAGTAAATGCTTAAATGATGCATCTTGGCTTGGATTAATGGATGATATCAGAGGAATATTTGACAGACTATTGTGTCCATGGCAGCTCAGGGGACCATGATGCACAGAAATGCAAGTATTCATTCACTTTGACCAACAAAGAACTCATCTCAACATTTATTCTAAAGATAAGTGCCAGGTGTTTCTTATATCCATATGAGGAGATATAAGAGTGACCTCAATTTACACTGGACTGGTAAGGTCTGAGCAATGGTATCAATCAATCTCAGTTTTCTTTCCCACCACACAGGCTGTTTCTCCCACTTTAAATCCATTCAAACAGGCCAGGGAAAGGCCACAAGATAAATATGAGAACAGGAAATACCATTTTGGTCCTGATCCAATTAACTCCTGGTCCTCCCTCCGGGAAGAATGCAGCAGTCATCAGTTCCTCCACAGGTAATCATGGTGGATAAGTCAATTCCACAAATGGCATTTTCATTTTATTGTGTGTGCTTGGGAGAATGAAAGTGAAGGCTGACAGCTAGTATTACAGGGAAAAGAGACGAGAAACAGGATACGTGGTGGCATTTATGCTTGGGGAAGAAATGCTATCCTGTGAGTTGTGGGAAAGGAAATGAGCATCATGAGGGTCAGCACAGAGCAGGACATAACCCAAAAGGCAACAGAAGAGAAAGGAGAGGAGAGAGGGAGAGAGAGAGGGAGAGAGAGAGGGAGAGAGAGAGAGAGAGAGAGAGAGAGAGAGAGAGAGAGAGAGAGAGAGAGAGAGAGAGAGAGAGAGAGAGAGAGAGAGAGAGAGAGATGGATGACTGAGGAATCCTAGCTGTAACAGATGGAGTCGAATTTCAGGCATAGGAAGATTTTTTTTTCCCCAGCAGTGAGAGAGATGTGTCTATTCTGAGAATGACAAAGCAGAAAACAAGTATCCTGATTGAAGTGCTGAGCTCATCCCCATACTCCAGTGTAGGCTCACAGCAAAAAGAGGGGCCTATCTATAGGAGGACAGGGCCCTGCTATGAACACAGAATGATAGAAGAAGATAGAAGAGCTTTTCTGGTCAGAGATTGATGCTCATGCAATACAGTCGTCCTCTCATGGTATCCCCAATCAATAGAGACTGTAATGAGTTTCTAAAATGCTGAACAGAGATCATGGCATCATGGATTCTGAGCTGAAAGGGACCTCAGAAATCAACTACTCTAATTCCTCTACCATACAGGTGAAGAAACTGAGGCTACAGGGCCAGCTGATCCTTAACTCAAGATCACACAGCTAGGAAGTCACCGAGACCAGATTAGAAATTGGGTCCTCTAACCCCAATGCTCTTTGTATTCAGCTGCCTCCTATAAGGGAATAGTACCATAAAATGAAGGATGAGGGACTCACCTAACCCTTGTTCAAGAGGTGTTGAATAAGTGCCAGTTGCAGCAACCCCTGCCTACCTTCTTGCTAGTCCTCTCATGTTCCCCCCCCCCATTCCATTGCTTCATTGGCTCAATGCTCCTCATCCTCACCTCCATTTCCTGGATTTCTGCAAGGTAGAGCTCAAAGCCTACCTCTTCTAAGAGGCCCTTCCTGGATTCCTGGAATGGGAAATTGTGCCATCCCCAACAGGGACAACCATGATATTAATGACTTCTGAGATGCCAGTACTTTCCCTTTGAGTTGGGCAACAGTTGACACTGTATTTATCACGTGCATGCATTCCTGTTTGCCTGTTGACTCTCTCATTAGACTGTGAGCTCCTAGAGGTGAGGAACCATCATCTGACCTTTCTCCATATGCCTAGCACATGCTTATTGATTGACTGACTGAGCAACTATGAGGAGTCCCACTGAAGCTAATGTCCTAGAGATGCCTTCTGGTACCCACTGTGATCACTTAGGGATGCTCTCCAGATACAAGACCAATGGTCATTGTTGGCCACATTCTCAAAACTGTCTCTAAAACATGCTCGCCAGACAAAGGCACTGAGTGGTATCAGATGCCATACCATGCCATCAATTAGGAATCTGATTCCATTGCTATGGCAAAAGGAAACCCAGAGGCCCTACTCATAGGCATCTGGCCAGAGATCATCTGTGGCCAGTCAACAAGAAGTTTTCATTATATACCAGGTGCCAAGTTCTGGGCTGGCTGCTGGGGATACTGAGATGAAAAGGAGAAAGTCCCTGCCCTCAAGAAGCTTCCATTCGATTTGGGGATACTGCATGTCTGTATGGGGGTCTCTAGAAGGTAGATGCCAAATAAAGATGAGGAGATTTGGAAGTGAAGCACTAGCCACTGAGGAAATCCAAAAGGACCTCATGCCAGAGGTGGCAATAGAACTGAACGTGAAAGGATACTAGCATTTTTAGGGTGAAAGGAAGGAGTGGGGAGCAAACCGCCACTTCATTTTATGGACAAGGAATTTGGAACTCAGGAAGGAGAAGTGATTTGTTTGAGTTCACAACTTCGGACCATGTCCCACAGGGCTAACCCTTGATGACCCAAAGGTCCCAAACTTCCTTGATTCCCAGGGTCTTTAGGATCTCTATAATGTTCTCAGAGATCTCCCAGGCCAAAAGAAATCTCTAATCTGTCATCTCAATAAGTCATTGTGTCCAAACAACCTACCAAGTATTTGTGTCCAAATGACTTGCTCACTTAAAAAAAAAAGAAAATGATATCTTAACCCAATCTTTAATAGCCAAGACCATTTCCATCATGGTTGTCCCCGTTGGGGATGGCACAATTCCCCATTCCAGTAATCCCTTTGGGTCTGGGGTCCATGACAGTGGCAGAGAACAGGTTTGCTCAACCATCACTTCCCAGTTCTCCAGCTATCTGGGCTGGTCGGCTTCCTGGGGAAGGAAGTATAATCCCACCACGTTCAAGCCCCGGGGCCACTCTTCTACCCTCTCCGCTAGGGCTCTGCTTCTCCTGCATTATCACGTAATGGAAACTAACCTTCATTATTAGTCCGGATTGGATGATTCTGGCCTCAGAGACTTACTAGTGATGTGACCCTGGTCAAGTCACTTAACTCTGTCTGCCTCCGTTATTTAGCTATAAAATGAGCCGTAGAAAGAAATGGCAGAGACTTGAACATCTTTGTCAAGAAAACCCTAAAGGGGGGCGAGGAAGAGCCAGCCGTGACCAAAACAACTGAACCACAACCTGCTCACGCCTGCCTCCTTCGACAGGGAGCCATTTAATGACGCCTCGCTAGAGCCAAATCTAGCTCTTCTCAAGCCTGTGATCTGACGGATGAATGAGGCCCATGTAGGGTCCCAGGCTGCTGCCTCCCTCATCCTTGAATCTGGTCCAAAGCCTCGTTTCAAGGTTCAAAGCCTTCGGCTGTGTCAGGGTTGCCGCTGAGCGTCCAGCTGAACCCCTCGGTGCCCCCCAAGGGTCTACCACTAACCAACGTTGAGCAAGCACCCAGTTATAGGAAGCAGGTTCAGGATTCCGCGAAGCAGCCCAGGGTGGCTGCCTCTAGTTTCCCCTCCGATGGAGGGGCGGAAGACAGCGAGCCCCCCCTCCCCCCAGCCTCTCCGGGCTCCAGGCGGCGGCTCAGTGAAGCCTCGGAATACAAAGGCTTGTGGCTGGCACATAATGAGCTTGTGGAGCCCGGCTTCAAGGACGGGCATAAATCCCTGCCATCGTTGTCCTGCTCCTCTCTCTAACTGCCTCTTCCCATTTGCAGGGTTGTCTTAATTGCTGTGGGAGCTCGTACACAGCGAGAGGCCTGAGTCATCACATCCTCAAGGAAGCTGAGCCATCACACCTCCAGAGGGAGGAAGAGATGGTGGCCGGGCGGGGGATGAGGCGAGGGAGAAGGAAGAGCCTCTAGAAAGGCCTCCCTGGGGCTGCTGGAAGGAGGGCAGGACCAGCGTTGGCCAAGCTTCCTTCGCAATGAGGACTACTTGGAGGACAAAGACCATCCCCGGCACCCACGCCGAACTCCATGGGACTGACGGACAGCCTTGGGCTAGAGCAGACACCGCCCAGGCCCAGTCTGGAGTTGGGTTCAAATCATGCTCAGATCCTTTCTATCTGAATCACGGAGGCTCCCTCACTCAGCCAGGCTTGGCCTCAGTAGACCCATCTGTAAAATGAGGCTGTCGCACCCAGTGGCCTCAGAGGCTCCACATAGTTCTTCATCTACGATCCTCTGAGCTCATCTGATGGCTGCAATGAGTCAAGCGCATTATTGTCCCCACTTCAGAGAGGAGGCAACACGCCCAGCCAGCATCCTCTCCACCAAACAGTGGAATAGCCAGGAGGTGCTTAAGAAACACGAGCCATCGGCGGTGACCGTGCCACGGGAGGAGAGCTCGAGCCCAGGGAGGCACAGCAGAAGAAACAGGCAGGGACGGGTCTTGGGAGGCCCACAACACAGCTGGGATTTTCAAAGGCTTTTAACGGGAAGACGGGGGTGTCTGTCGGATCGTCGGGTAGGTCAGCAGAACACAATACGCTGGTGGCGTTTATGGCCGGGCTGAGCATCTGTCCGTGGGCGGCTGGCGCAGCATAAAGAAGACTGAGGACCTTCCCTCATACCTCCGCGATCCCCGCCTCTAGGGATAAGCACATGCTAAAGTCCTTCCTCTGCGCCTTTGTCTTACTAGACTGGCCCCGCTCCAGTTGTCCATCCATTCAACTGGCCTCCATGTGTCTGGGAGATGCCTGAGGAGCCCTGGACTTCCAGCTAACAGACTTCGGGGAACAAGTCTTGCAGGGGTCTCGGCCCTTGTCGAATCTTCAGCCCAGCCTCATGCGTGCGCAGGCCCAAGATGTGAGGCGGGAAATGGGTTTCCATATCCACTTCCCAAGGAGTTCTGTTCTGGACTACCCGCCTTCCTGGAAACAACTTGGCTTCTGCCGCCTGGTTCCTCGTGCCTAAGCTCTGAAGCCCGAGCTGCTTCCCCGGGGGCTCCGTGGGTCTGGGCCCCGTTTGATCCTGGGCCTCCTGCCCCTACAACTAGACCCCTCCTGTGCTCAGGTGTCTGTCCCCTCTGAGGGAAAGCCGCTCCTCGAATGCCCTTGTAAATATCACAGAAAGTACCCCTGACATGGCCGTCACAGCGACAGGGTCCTTGAGGGAGAAGAGACTTCAGAGGCGTCTTATCTGACTCTCTCATTTTAGAGATGCCAGAGAGAAGCCCACAAAACGGGAAACAAGAGACATCGAGGGCAACACAGCGCTTGGCCTCCTTCTACTGGCTGCTGCACCAGACTGGGGGAACCTCAGGATGACGTCTCTCCCTCCCTCCTTTTCTCTCTCTGTCTCTGTCTGTCTCTCTCCCCCACCTCCTGTCTGTCTGTCTGTCTGTCTGTGTGTGTGTGTCTGTCTCTCTCTCTCTCTCTCACACACACACACACACACACACCCCACACTGGGCAGAAGCTGAAATTTCTCTATAAGGAGTCAAAACAGGGTCATATATTTGGGATTTACAACTTCACTCAGTAAGTATTTTTTAAATTGCCGATTTCCTTCAATTCTTTGGAAAAGGAGGCTCAGGAGGTAAAAGGCTTCCTAGAAAAAGATCACAGTGGGGAGAAGAAACCCAATTCCACTCTATGGCCCAGTGCTTCTTTCTCCAGGGGCCCCACCACCCCAACTCCTGCCCAGCAACTTTCCAGGAGTAAGTACATTGCATGGACCCTTTTTCTCTCTCCCTCTGTCTCTGTCTGCCTCGATGGTCTCTCTGTCTCTGTGTCTATCTCTCTCCTCCCTTTTCCTTCCTGCTTCCCTCTCAAATTTCATTTCACTAAATATCCAAAAGAACAAAAGTGGGCTGAGCAGGCTCCCCTGGGAATCAGAAAGGAAGAACTAAGATATTCTGAACAAATATTTAGAAAATCCCAAATGTGTCAGAAACAAAGATGCACGACTGTATCATCTGGAGACTTCCCTGCTCGTTTGGTGTGAGGAAGAAGCCGCCATGACGATTGATTTGTTGCTATTGTGCTGATCTTGTAGGTTTTTTTAGTTCAAAGGAGAGCAAATCTGCTGACCACTGGCAAGTCTGTTCAAGTCAATTATCCCTTACAGGCTCTCGTCCTGTGCCTGCTAACTTTGGGTGGGAAGTTTCTTGGGACCACGAAGATGTTTCTTCTGGTAGCCAAGACTGACCTGATCGGCACAAACGCTTTGGGCCTCCAGGAGTGAGAAACACCCCTATTTAAGTGAATCTTCAGGACCTGGAATGAGATGGGGCTTTGCATTAACAGGCCTCAAATTACTCTTTCCGGGGATGGTGAAGGCCCTTCCTTGTCGCATAGTCTCTGCACTGAAGACCAGCAATAGATGGTTAGAGATTCATTTCTCCTTTCTGGTACCATCCGTTTCCTAGGCTACTGCTAGTCAGGAACCCACTTCTCCATTTACATGGCCATTGTGTAGTTCAGACCTTTATTGCCTCTCAGTGGATTCAGGGACTCCTAGATTGACCTGCTAATCAGATCTTCTTTCCCCCCCTAAGCCATCCACCCTCTCCCACACTGCTCAAATCCTCCTCCAAACACAAGATCTGGTCAGGCCATTTCCCTGCTCAAATTCCTTCTGTAGTTCAATGTTAAATATCATTGCGTTCATCTGCCTCCCAAGGCCTTCCCAATCAAGCTTAATTGGCCTAACTAGTTGAATTTCACAGAGCTCCTCTCCCACATTCTACCAACCAGCCTCCTCCATTCTTTGCCCTCTGCCATCTTGCCTCTCAATGAGCCTTCATTTTGAGCTCTTATTAAGTGATTGCTAAGTGCCAAGCACTGTGCAAAGTGGTGGAGAGACCGAGACAAGGAATGCAACCATCCCTGACCTCAAGGAGCTCCCTTTTGGATGCAGGAGAAAATATGTATGTATGTAATGATATAGGAAATAAAAATAAAGAGAATAAATGCAAATAAATATAAGACACTAAATGATCTCCTATGTAGAGTGGTATATAGAGCTTTGGATCTGGAATTGGAAAAAACTGAATTTGAATCCTGATTTAACCAATTCCTGACTGCCATATTGGACTAGGCACATCCCTTCTATCAACCTCATTTTCCTCTTATTGGAAGTGAGGATAGAATAGCATATAATTCATAGAAATGGTGTGAAGATCAAATGAAATGCACGAGGCAAGTGCCTCGTCAAGTCAACCTTACAATGCTGTACACCTGTAATCCATGACTATAATACAGCAGGAAGGAAGGAAGAATACTGAGGGCTGAGGGATTAGGAAAAGCTTCTAGAGCTTGAATTGTATCCTGAAGGAAAAGAAAGAATCTAAGAGGCAGAAAGGAGGAGGCCGCCCATACCCTCCAGCCATGAGGTGGGAAATGGAATCTGGTATGTGAGGAACATGCCATGGAATATGGGGTGGAGAATATTAAAGCTGCTGAGCCCTTTCTTTACCTCAAGGTCTGATGCAGAGACCTCCTCCTACATGAAGAGAAGCCTTGTGTCTAGGCCTAATCCACTGTCCTTACCCCCAGGATGCTGACCATTCCAATGAAAGGGCATCCCCCTGTGAGGACAACCATGCTACTTTCTTCTCTTAATTCCCATGAGGCTATTGAGCATGAAGAAGAAACAGACTTGCTGGATGGAAGATGGGAGGTGCCCTCAAATATTGGCACAGGTGACATATGAAAGAGGGGCTCTATTTGGCACGGTTGTCCTCACAGGGGGATGCCATGAACAAGGAATAGGAATTACACAGAGGCAGATGTCAGGAAAAAGTCAGGCAGTTAACTGGTCCAGAAGACAAAGTAATGGTTTTTATATCTAGAAGAATCGAGCTTAAATCTAGCCTCAGACACTTATTAGTTTTGTGATTCTAAGCAAATCCCTTAATTACATCCTGCCTCAGTTTCCTCACAGGTAAAAAGAGGGTAATGATTCCACCTGCTTCCCAAGTTAATGGGATGAAAAAATGAGATGATGTTTATCAAGTGCTTTGCAAAACTGAAAATGCTCTGTTGCTGTTCAATCGTTTCCGTTGTATCCAATTCTTCATACCCCCATTTGGGATTTTCTTGGCAAACATACTGGAGTGTTTTGCCATTTCCTTCTCCAGTTCATTTTACAGAGGAAGGAAACATGTAATTTTCCCAGGGTCATACAGCTAGTGTCTGAGGTAAGATTTGAACTTGGGTCTTCTTGTCTCCAGACCCAGCACTCTATCCACACTGTACCACATAGTTGCCCCATTTAAAATGCTCTAAAACTATTTGTAGTGATTGTGATCATCAGTGGAGCTGTCTAAAACTGGAGTGGGCTTCCTTAGCAGATGATGAATTCCCTTCTTTGGAAGACTTGAAAGTGAAAATGAATGGCCTCTTGTTGTGGATGTTCTCAATGGAATCCTGGGTGAGACAAAGGTTGAGCTCCATGGCCCCAAAGATGCCTCTGCTCTGACATTCTACAGCAAGTCTGAGCTCATCCTCCTAGCTGAAGAAGCCTTACCTGGATCATATCCTTAATAGCATTCTGCATCTCTCTTTTGCCTTTAACCTAAGATGATTATAAAGTTAAATTTAAATGTGGAAGGGAATACAGAGACCTACTTCAACTCACTGGCTTTACAGATGAGGAAACTGAGGACCGGAGAAGTCCAATGATTTTCCCAAAGTTGCATAAGGAGCTAAAGAGATAATTAGGCCCTCTACCTCCCAGCCCAACATTCTCTCTGTGTCTCAGTGTCTTTGTCTGTCTCTCTGTCTGTCTGTCTGTCTCTCTCCCCCCCCTCTCTTTGTCTCTCTCTCGCTCTCTCTCTCTCACTCTCTCTCTCTCCCTCTTTCTCTATCTGTCTCTCCTCCTCTCTTTCTGTCTCTCCCCCTCTTTCTGTCTCTGTCTCTGTCTCTCTGTCTCTCTTTCTCTCTCTCTCTCTAGCAGTCTCATGCTATTCTAATTTGCATTACCATCATTTAGGGAGGAAAAGATTGTGCTTGTCTCCTCTATGTTTGCAGTTATCTTGCACAGAATCTCACACATAGAAAGGTCTCAGGAAATGTTTTTGAATTGAATTGTTGATTGATTTTAGAATGAGAACTTGGAGCTCTTTGACCTCCTTATATATGGAATAGAATAATGGGATGTTTCCCAGGGACCAAATGAGCATCTTTTTGCTAAACATGCATTCTTGTTCCTGTAGGCATCCCATTTAATGACTTGGATCCTGTGGCCCAGAAATCCAAGAACATATGTCAGGATGGAGGGGGCCCCAAACTGTCCAGAAGCCCAAAGCTTTTAGTACAGTTAGTGAAGCGTCTTTCCTGGCCCACTTGAGATGTGGAAGAGGATGGAATGGACAGTCCAATGCCTAAACCATTGGGATAAACCTAATGGGGTAGTTTTAAAAAACATATTATTCTGAGCATTTAAAATAGGAAATTTATTGATTCAAATTCAAAAGTCAAATGTTAGTTTTAAAATTGATCTCCCCCCCCCCCTTTGGAACTAGGAACAAGCATACTCTAATTTCTTTTTTTTTTTTAAAGCATACTCTAACTTCAAGAATGCCAATGAAGGAGAGAGCAGAGGTGAATTTTCTAAACAGAAGGAAGAGGGATGAACAAACTTGTCATGAATGGACTGCTAGCTGGAGCAAAGTCACAATGACTTCAAATGCCCTGGCATTTTGTTCTTAAATGACCTTCCCTGCTACTCCCCTTGGGGCACTCTCACCATTCAGTTTTCCAAATACTTCTGCCCCCTCCACCAAACCTGATACCATTCTTTGGCATAGTTCTATTGTCCACAGTTTCCTTGACTTCTCATTTTTTTGCATTTATAAATGTACACAGTACCTGGCACATAATGGGTGCTTGATAAATGTTATTGAGTAATGGATCATCCATTAATTATTCATTTCTCCTTAAGCAGATTAAATGGCCCCTAACTTGCTTTTTTTGTAAGGGGAAGTACATTTGAATTTTCCTTCTTTACACAGTGAACATGAGTAAGAAGCAATAATTGAGGAGGGCAGGGTTAGGGACAAAAAAAAGAAAAAGCTGGCCAGGAAAATTGAAGGGGGTTGGATACACTGACCATGTTTATGTTTATGTCACTCAGTGACCAGGACAGATGGAAAGACCTAAGTCCTCATGTGGCCTTGCTTTCCCCAAATGGTAGAGAAAGAGGACAGCATGGACCTTGTTCTGTCTCTATAGCCCCTCTTCCTTGAGGCTGGAATGCTTGGTCCTGGAGTGAGGTGGGAAATGAGCCAGGGGAGGGCAGACCTTTGCCCCAACACAGTCCAGAAAAATATTCTATATAAAATAAAATGGAGCGTTCTTACATTATTTTTCTGGCCTAGAAAAGAAACTTTTATTTAAGAAATGCATGCTCTGGGTGGCTTAGTGGATTGAGAGCCAAGCCTAGAGATGGGAGGTCCTGGGTTCAAATCTGACCTCAGACACTTCCCAGCTGTGTGACCCTGGGCAAGTCACTTGACCCCCATTGCCTAGCCCTTACCACTATTCTGCCTTGAAGCCAATACACAGTATTGACTCCAAGACGGAAGGTAAGGGTTTAAAAAAAAAGAAAGAAAGAAATGCATGCTATTTGTTGCTAGATTGAGAGCACGTTTTGCTTTCCCAAGATATTTGCTCAAATGAGGTGAAATAACTATGCTCAAGGATGAGTCAAGAAGATGAGGCATAGACAAAGAAATGCCACAGATTTAGAGCTGAAAGGGACCCCCAAAATATTCCAGAATCATTCCCTGGTCTTACAGATGAAGAAACTGAGGCTAAAGGGGTTTAATGATCTCTCTAAGATTATAGAAGTTGCTAAGGAAAAGGGAATGAACTCCAGGTGCTCAAAGGACTCTCAAAGTCAGCCTGCTCCCGACTGTCCCTCTCCTCTTGTGCCCCTCTCCTCACTTCAGCTCTATCATTCTATGCACTCACCAGGTATCTCTTTCACTGTACAATATAATTAATTCCTTTTGAGATTTGGCTACTGAACTCAGCAGGAGCAGGCTATTCTCTCTGGCTGCATGAGAGCCGCTGAAGAGGTAGAAGCAGTCAAGTGTGCAAAAAGTAAAAGAAACACTGAGCTGCCCCTTCCTCTCCTCTCATTGGGTCTCCAGAGGCCCTGCCCAAAAGGGGCCTCGAACCCTCTGGCCTGGGTATAGATTGAAATCCTCCAAAATCCTGACCTGGAAAGTATATCAGTACTATGGAGGTCCTTTTAAAGGTTCAGGAGTCACTGCAGAATTATGTGTTCTACCCCAAGCAGAAATTAGATGTCATCTGGGGATAGGCTGAAACCCAGGAGACTTACAAGGCAAGTCTCTTCTGTCTCTGGCTTAACCCAGTCCTCCCTCAAAGCAGACGGTGTCAGAGCACTTAAACCTAAGGAATCAATCAGAAGAAATGGACTCAACGCAACAGATGGTAAGAGCCTATTAAGTTACAAGGCATTAGGGATACAAATAGAGAAGCAGCCCCTGCTCTCAAAGAGCACGCATTCTTCTGGGATGATTAAGCTGTTTTGTTTTGTTTTTTCTACAAACCACCCTATAATCTAGGTATGTACAAGAACTCGTATCACCATTTCACAGATGAGGAAACTGAGACATCAAGGATTCAAATAAATTGCCTACAGTCACATAATTAAGTATTTGAGTAAATATTTGAAGTCAAGTCTTCTGGTCCAGGTCTAGCACTAAAAGGATCTCAGAAATTTAGAATTAGGAGAAACCTTGGTGGCCATCTAGTTTAGCCTAGATATAAAAAAATGCCATCTTCCATATGGCCAAACAATGGTCCTTCAGCCTTGCTGGCAGGTTTCCCGAGAGGGGGCACCCATGCCCTCCCAAAGCAGGCTATTCTCCCATTCCTGGACAGTTCCAATTGTTAGAAGTGTTTTCTCACATTAAGACTAATTCTGTGTCTCCGCAGCTTCCCCCACTGCTGCTGATTCTGCCATCTAGAGCCAAGCAGAATGAGGCTAACACACTGTTTCAGAGTGTTCGATGGAGATGAACTGGAAAACTCATCTACCATGCTTCTGTGCTTCTTCCAGTGAAGCTGAAGTAGCTAATTGCCATGGTTTAGAATTGCAAGCTAAGTCCCTAGGAGGGGGGAGCCATATCTGTTCATCTTCCAAACCTAGATCAATACTGGGGTGGCAAACACCAATTAAAACAAGGACTTACAGAGACCTGCAGGAAGGACATCATGGATTTTGTTAATGGAAGTTGCTAGCCTTTGTATGAAGAGCTTTCTCTTCCTTGGAGGTGTCAACTTTCTGACATCAGAGACCACGTTCATTGTTTTCGGGAGTCAAGTTACAAGTGGAACTAGACCTGGGGTAAAAGGGATTTCATTTAAGGGGATCAGTGGCAGGGGATGGAGGCAGGGACCTGTGTTGGAACCACAAGCCCTCACGGTTCTTTAGAACAACTAGACTGACTGAGGGGCATCAGTGTCTGTGCCAACACTATTTGGGGTATACCCACACCAAAAGCAGCTCTTGACCACAGAGCTCAGCTGCCTTCTCCTAGCACAACTCTTGGCATTATGGAACTGTTCACTAAGTATGCCTCTTTCTTCTTTAAAAAATATGGATGATGACAAAATAGCAGTGCTCAGCGTAAGTAGAAGGAGGGGTGGTCAATGTAGGAAAATATTCTAAAATATGAGAGAATGACATAGGGTGAAGCACTTCCCTTTCCCGGACCTTCTCTTCATAATCAAGGTCAACATGACTGCAGTAAACCTTTGATCCCAAAGATAGGAGATGGCTGGCACAATCCACACATATCTGGACTTTATGGTCATCCCTCCAGCATTTCCTCTCCAGAAAAGCTTATCAGATTCTCTTGTGAGAAGGTCATCATTAGGCTATCCAATCGTCATGACCAACTTTCCTGCCAATCCTCAATGAGGCTGTTCAAGGGTAGAAACTTCTCTTCATTTGGAACTTTGAAACTATAGACCTGGAGGGTTGGATCTGACCCAGTAAATAGAATCAGAGACTTAGAGTAAGGAGGAAGCTTGGGGAATCTGATCTCTTGTGTTACAGCAGAGGAAATCCAGTCCAAATTGTGAAGTCATTTGGCTAATGGTTTTCAGGTAGTTAATAGCAAAGCTGGAACTACAACTCAGGTTTTTTTTTTACTTGTAGGCCAGCATTTGCTTAACTGCATCATGAATTTTCCCTTAGAGGACCATTTCTGCCTGTCCTCAAATCCTCATGGAAATAGAAATGAACAGCATGCATTATACCCAAAGAGTTATAAAACTGTGTATATCTTTGACCTAGCAATACTCCTGTTGGTTTATTTGCCAGGGTAATAGGAGAAAAACGAGCAGAACATCTATGCTCTAAAATATTCATGGCGTCTCTCTTTGTGGTGGCCAAGAAGCAGACACTGAAGTCAAGGCATGTCTGAACAAGTTGTGACGCATGATTGTGATGGATACTACTGCACTGTAAGAGATGACAAATGACTTCAGTTTGGAAAAAACATGGAAAGACCTCCATGGAGTGATGAAGAGCAGAATAAGCCGAACCAAGAGAACATGCTATACAACACCGAGAATATCGTTCGGAGAATGACTTGTGTATGTCCACCTCAAGAGAAAGAAGCGAGAAACAGAAATAAGGAGGACAGCTTTATAGATTCGTGCATCCTTTGTTCAGATGATGCCTTCTCTAATGGCGGACGACGGATGGAACGGAGGGAGGGGTGAACTGAGTATTTTAATGTAACAAACAAATAAATTTTAAAGTAGAAACAAACAAACAGTAAACATTGAAGAAGTATTTAGAGTTGTTTAGCTTTTGAATCTTGCTGAGTGCTTGGTAATTATTTTCTAATGACTTCCAAATGCCTGCCAAGAAGAGACTAAAACTGATTTGACTTTGCAAATACTAGCAAGCCAACTCCTAGACCCAATGGACCAGCAGCTTTTGAAGGGCCCTTTATGAAGGCCACAGTGACAAGAAAGAGAAGTTGAAGATGATTCAGATCCAGTATTTGGGGAGTCTTTGCTGAGTGGAGAACACTAGTGTAAATACTAGTGTAAAAACACTAGTGGCATTCAGAGATTGTTTTAAGGTTTTCAAAGTCTTTTTTCCCAATGATCTTTCCCATCCAATAGGATCACAAAAGGGAGGGGAACTCATGGTCCAGCTAATCAAAACACCCCTAGAATAAGGAATCCCTCTACACCATACTTGGCAAGTGGAAGTCCAGTCTCCATTTAACGCCCATTCCATTTTTGCACATTTTAGGAAACATATTCTAATGTAAATCTCAATTTTGTTTTTTTAACCATTTCTACTCGCTGCTCTTGAATTGAGCAAAAGAAATATAAATCCCTATTCCGTTTGTTATTCCCCGTCGTCCCATAAAAACCATGTCTTTTCTCCAGGCTAGTTCCTTTAACTGGCAGGAGCTCGAGGAACTGGGCCATTCTAGGAATCTGTATACTCTCCAAATGTCAATGGTCTTTTGAAAATGTGTCAACCAGAATAGAACCTAGTCCATGGGAGATGGCCTACTGGGGTGGCATTTGATTATGCCACTTTTAGAGATGAAGTACCTGGACCTGAAGCAACAAAGTGATTTAGTCCAAGGGCCAGAATTGATATTCAAATCCAGGACTCTCTCTTACTCAGAAAGCCACTGCTCTTTCTACCTTATGATGCCATGCTTCCATCCATGAAATGATGGTAGGTGCCCAGGCAAGGTAGATGGAGGGCGGAGTAGGGAGAAGAGGAGAGGAGGAGTTTGTGGAGAAACAGGGAATAATGCAGCAACCAGTAACAATCTGAGACTAGATTTGATCTTAGTCTTCCTGACTTCAAGTCTAATGATAACAACATCACTAGGTCCCCCCCCCCCCCAGAAGTTAATGCGACCAAGAGAAACTTGCAATTTGAAGAAAAATGAACCAAAATGACATCTAGCTGCTCTGATGAGGTTGACTTCTCTGGGTCTGTGGGTGTGTGTCTGTTTATCTGTCTGTCTCCTCTAGCATCATTCATGTGGCAGAAATATTTAAAGGTATGAGTCCTGAGTTCTAGTCCTCCTTCAAAGAATAATAGAATCACAGAGAAGCAAAGTTGGCAAGGGCCTAAGCAACCAGACAGTCTTTCCTGTTTCTGAACAAGAATGAAAATTAAGGTAGGTTGAATTGGGAATATCTTTTTAAGAGATGACACTGATTTGTGTCTTATTGAGTTGTAAGAGATTCAAAATTACTCTAATTTATAACTTTAATTGAATATCGATTGAAATATCAGCATTCTGTTTATTACAGATGAAGAAACAGACCTCGAACAGTGAACATGGGTAAGAAACAATAATGTAAGGGGGAGCAAAAATGAAGAGGAGGACTCTGCAATCATTTGTCTGGATTAGAAAACAGAATTTAATGTCATAAAATTCACATGGAAAATAGACAAGAAGTACTATTACAAAATACAAAAGGAGACTAATCTTATTAGATTTTGCAATATGCTCCAAAGTAGAAATGATCAAAAATACCTAGTCTATAAGGCTGAACAACAGAAAAGAAGGAATTCAAAAACAGAAATAAAAGCAAATAAATTACAACTATTTGACAAACCCAAGATTATGCATCATTAGGGGAAATTATAATCTGATTAAAAGAGTCCAGAAAAGTGTGGCAAAAACGAGGTCTAGAATCACTCCTCTTGGGACATATTAGAAAACTTGCTAGTTGAATAAGAGAGCCAGATATTAACTTTGGTAGGAAGAAGAAAAGGTCCACATTCACCTCAACTACGAACGAATAAAAATCTTAAGGGAACAAATGAAATTGTTGTGAAAAAAGATGATTCTGATTGCATATAGAGGCACTTACCATACCATTTTTAGCATCTTGAATACCAGAAAACCAAACATTCACAAGAAAAAGAAAAAAAAATACATGAGTAGGTTTAAAAATATTTCTGAAAATGTATTCTGATAGAAATTTGACCTCCATACATGAAGCTGATAGAGATTTTTAAGAATGATTCTGATTTTCCAATGCAAAAATGATCAAAATACAAGAAAATAAGTACTGAAAGAGGAAACAAATGATAAAAAATCACTTGAAAAACTATTCAAACTCTTTGACAACCAAATACTAAAAACAAAAGAAATTTAAGATACTATAAATTCAGAGTGAAAATAATAAATCCCTAGAAATAGAGTTAGTGTGGTAAATATCAAGAAAGCTAGCCTGGAAGTCCAGCCTCTGACAGGCTATATTACCTTGGCCAAGTCATTGAACCTCTTAGTGACTCAGAGAATTCTCTAAAATTCAAAGTTGTGGGGCAAAGGCTCCTCTCCATTAAAAGAGTTTATCCCTGGTGCTTTCCTACATCAATGAAATGACAAATCTGATTCAATCAATCCCTTCTGACCTCCAGCCGCTCCTGATTCATCCCATTTCATAGCTACCTGAGCAATTATCCTGAAGTGTAGGTCTGCCTCTCCCTTTCTTACTCCATGGCTCCCCATCATTTCTAGAATCCAATACACATTCTCCTGTTTGACAAGGGAAGCCCTTTACAAACTGAGCACTAGGTCTGTCTGTCTTTCTATTTGTCTGTTTATCTTTCTCTGTATCCATGCCCCCCCTCTCTCCCTCCCTCCTTTCTCTCACCCCTCCCCATATTTTCACTGACCACTTCAAGGTTTGGCTGAACTGCCCTTCTTGCTGTGTCTCACACTGGCACTCTTTAGACTCCTTGCCTTTGCAGAGACTCTCTTACTTGTCACTAGACTATTTTCCCTCCTCTATGAGAATTCCTGCCCTCCTTAAAACTCCACTGAAGTGCTGCTGTTGGGTTTTTTTTTTAATAATAGACAACTTCTGTCTTAAAGTCAGTACTATGTATTGGTTCCAAGGCAGAAGCACAGTAAGGGCCAGGCAGTGGGAGGTTATATGACTTGCCCAGGATCACACAGCTAGGAAGATCACACATACAAATCTGAAGTCAAATTTGAACCCAGAACCTCCTTGGGACTGCCTCTTAAACCACCAAGAAACCTAGCTGCCTCCTCAGATGCTAGGAAGCCTTCCTGATCCCCCCTGGAAGCTGTGTCAGTCTCCTGAAATTATTTAAATTTACTTGGTATAAATTTGTATTTACTGACCATAAATTCCTCGAAGGGAAGGATTATGATGTTCATGCCTGGGGTTCTTGGTGTCTGTCCCCAACCTGGGACCTAGAGGGACTTCACAACTGTGAATCAGATGGAACTGAACAGAAGACAAACGGGAAACAAACGGTAGGTCTAGATGTCAGAGGCGCCGTGGGAAGCACAGCCATCGCCACCATGGCATTGGTGTCCCGGCTGGAGATGGATTTGGCATACTTTGTTACGAGCGAAGGGGTATATGGAGAGCGGCTGAAGTCCTGGATGGCGAAAGGGGGAGGAAGAACCTTTCTTTTCCCTTTTCACTCGCAGCTAACCAACGTCGACCATTTCTTTCCATTCTTTCCCGACGGGCTTTGGAGAAGGGACCCCCGGCTTCCGCAGACTGACCGCAAGGGAGTCCACGGAGATAGAGCTGGAGGAGTGGTGGCGGGGAAGAACCTTCTTAGGAAAAGTCATGGAAGAGCTATTTGTGATCCGATAAATGCCTGGAAATAACCTTCAGGCTTTCGTCTCAGGACTGGCCCCAGGCTCCGGCTGTTGGTGTAAGGGAGGAGATCTGGACGTGCAGAGCACACCCAGGCAGGGGATGGGGGGCTCCACTGGGGAATGGCAGCCACAACAGCAGGTGACTGAGCAGATGGGCCAGGGTTCGTGAGGGACGCCGGGGGCTGGCACTCTTGTCGTCTACGGACTGGTGCTGTCGTTCGTGCTTGCTCAGCCCCTAGCGGACAGGGTTTCCCTTTCTAAGGTGGGAATATTATTTCCTGGGCTATTCATCAGGCCAGATTGTGGCGAAGTGTGCCGCGCTTTGGCCTGGAAATCAAATAAACAGAACTGTTGGTAATGATGGACCAGATGGGCCCTTAGAGGAACCTGACAGTGTGGGAGGAAGACAGACTATACGTCCCTCCTGTGGATGGAGCTGAAGCTTCTTAGGCGGAGAAGTGCTGCTCCGTGGAGGGGGACAACAGCAAAAACCCCACTCGGTTTCCGTCATCGGCAGGTCTCCCCCCATCCCGCCCCCAATGGCCACCCCCTTTCCAAGACAA